>NC_083403.1:108455025-108755025 GCF_020745735.1 Hemiscyllium ocellatum | reverse complement strand
CTAATAGTCAGAGGGAAATTGAGAAACAAACTTGTAAGGAGATCTCAGCTATCTGTAAGAATAATAGTGTGGTTATGGTAGGGGATTTTAACTTTCCAAACATAGACTGGGACTGCCATAGTGTTAAGGGTTTAGATGGAGAGGAATTTGTTAAGTGTGTACAAGACTATTTTCTGATTCAGTAAGAGAATGTACTAACTAGAGAAGGTGCAAAACATGACTTACTCTTGGGAACTAAGGCAGGGCAGATGACTGAGGTGTCAGTGGAGGAGCACTTTGGGGCCAGCGACCATAATTCTATTTGATTTAAAATAATGATGGAAAAGAATAGGCCAGATCTAAAAGTTGAAGTTCTAAATTAGAGAAAGGCTGATTTTGATGGTAGTAGGCAAGAACTTTTGAAAGCTGATTGGAGGCAGATTTCCGCAGGTAAAGGGACGACTGGGAAATGGGAAGCCTTAGGAAATAAGATAATGACAATCCAGAGAATGTATATTCCTGTCAGGGTGAAAGGTAGGTATAGGGAATGCTGGATGACTAAAGAAATTGAGTTAAAAATCACACAACACCAGGTTATGGTCCAACAGGTTTAATTGGAAGCACACTAGCTTTCGGAGCGAAGCTCCTGATGAAGGAGTGTCTCTCCGAAAGCTAGTGTGCTTCCAATTAAACCTGTTGGACCATAACCTGGTGTTGTGTGATTTTTAACTTTTTACATCCCAGTCCAACACCAGCACCTCCAAATAAAGAAATTGAGGGTTTGGTTAAGAAAAAGAAGGAAGCATATGTAAGACATAGACAGGATAGATTGAGTGAATCCTTAGAAGAGTATAAAGGCAGTAGGAATTTACTTAAGAGGGAAATCAGGAGGGCAAAAAGGGGACATGAAATAGCTTTGGCAAATACAATTAAGGAGAATCCAAAGAGTTTTTACAAATACATTAAGGACAAATAGGTAACTAGGGAGAGAATAGGGCCCCTCAAAGATCAGCAAGGCAGCCTTTGTGTGGAGCTGCAGAAAATGGGGGGGATATTAAATTAGCATTTTGCATCAATATTTACTATGGAAAAGGATGTTGAAGATATAGCCTGCAGGGAAATAGATGGTGACATCTTGCAAAATGTCCATATTACAGAGGAGGAAGTGCTGGATGTCTTGAAATGGGTAAAGGTGGATAAATCCCCAGGACCTGATCGGGTGTACCCGAGAACTCTGTGGGAAGCTAGAGACGTGATTGTTGGGCCCCTTGCTGAGATATTTGTATCATCGATAGTCACAGGTGAGGTGCCGGAAGACTGGAGATTGGCTAATGTGGTGCCACTGTTTAAGAAGGGTGGTAAGAACAAGCCAGGTTTCTATAGACCGGTGAGCCTGACATTGGTGGTGGGCAAGTTGTTGGAGGGAATCCTGAGGGACAGGACGTACCTGTATTTGGAAAGGCAAGGACTGATTAGGGACAGTCAACATGGCTTTGTGTGTGGGAAATCATGTCTCACAAACTTGATTGAGTTTTTTGAGGAAGTAACAAAGAGGATTGATGAGGGCAGAGTGGTAGATTTGATCTATATGGACTTCAGTAAGGCATTTGACAAGGTTCCCCATGGGAGACTGATTAGCAAGGTTAAATCTCAAAGAATACAGGGAGAACTAGCCATTTGGATAGAGAACTGGCTCAAAGTAGAAGACAGAGGGTGGTGATTAGATTAGATTAGACTTAGATTAGATTAGACTTACAGTGTGGAAACAGGCCCTTCGGCCCAACAAGTCCACACCGACCCGCCGAAGCGAAACCCACCCATACCCCTACATTACCCCTTACCTAACACTATGGGCAATTTAGCATGGCCAATTCACCTGACCCGCACATCTTTGGACTGTGGGAGGAAACCGGAGCACCCGGAGGAAACCCACGCAGACACGGGGAGAACGTGCAAACTCCACACAGTCAGTCGCCTGAGTCGGGAATTGAACACGGGTCTTCAGGCGCTGTGAGGCAGCAGTGCTAACCACTGTGCCACCGTGCCGCCCACATTGATGGAGGGTTGTTTTTCAGACTGGAGGCCTGTGACCAGTGGAGTGCCACAAGGATCGGTGCTGGGTCCTCTACTTTTTGTCATTTACATAAATGATTTGGATGTGAGCATAAGAGGTACAGTTAGTAAGTTTGCAGATGACACCAAAATTGGAGGTATAGTGGACAGCAAAGAGGGTTACCTCAGATTACAACAGGATCTGGACCAGATGGGCCAATGGGCTGAGAAGTGGCAGATGGAGTTTAATTCAGACAAATGTGAGGTGCTGCATTTTGGGAAAGCAAATCTTAGCAGGACTTATACACTTAATGGTAAGATCCTAAGGAGTGTTGCTGAACAAAGAGACCTTGGAGTACAGGTTCATAGCTCCTTGAAAATGGAGTCACAGGTAGATAGGATAGTGAAGAAGGCGTTTGGTATGCTTTCCTTTATTGGTCAGAATATTGAGTACAGGAGTTGGGAAGTCATGTTGCAGCTGTACAGGACATTGGTTAGGCCACTGTTGGAATATTGCATGTAATTCTGGTCTCCTTCCTATCGGAAAGATGTTGTGAAACTTGAAAGGGTTCAGAAAAGATTTACAAGGATGTTGCCAGGGTTGGAGGATCTCAGCTACAGCTGAGCAGGCTGGGGCTGTTTTCCCTGGAGTGTCGGAGGCTGAGCAGTGACCTTATAGAGGTTTACAAAATCATGAGGGGCATGGATAGGGTAAATAGGCAAAGTCTTTTCCCTGGTCAAGGAGTCCAGAACTAGAGGGCATAGGGTTAGGGTGAGAGGAGAAAGATATAAAAGAGACCTATGGGGCAACATTTTCACATAGAGGGTGGTACATGTATGGAATTAGCTGCCAGAGGAACTGGTGGAGGCTGGTACAATTGCAACATTTAAGAAGCATTTGGATGGGTATATGAATAGGAAAGGTTTTAGGGGGATATGGGCCGGGTGCTGGCAGGTGGGACTGGAATGGGTTGGAATATCTGGTTGGCATGGACGGGTTGGACCAAAGGGTTCTTGAGCTAGCCATAATCCCCGAAATAGCAGCCCAGAAGCCAGTATCCCATCACTAAGACAGCCTTTATTTACACGTGATTTGTACATGGACTCTGACCAGCCAGCTCAGAGCCAGTTGCTAGAATGAAGAGACTCTGAATCTCCTGTTTACATCTGTTAGCCAGGGCTCCTTGATTAAGACGTTAATAACCCCAGTCAAAGATCTCATATTCAATGCGGTCCACCTGGCCCTGGTCCCAATCACGATGTTCTCCTACAGCAACAATGTTTAAAACTGGAGAGCAGGTCAGTCACTTGTCTAATTAATTTGTGTAGAAACATTTAAGCAACAAGTAGATAGAAACTAAAGTACAGTGAAAGAAAGTTTGTAGAAACTATGTCAATCCCTTAACTCAATTTTTCACTATTTACGACATCAACACGCATCTAGATGATCAACTGTAGATCATCTAGCATTTGTCTGTTTTTAAAGTGGCCTACCTGAGGTGTTGATAGTTTAGTTGCTGCCCTGGAGTAAAAGGATCTCCGTGCTGTGTTTTTACCCATTGATCCCTTCTCTGCAGGTCAATCCACAAAACTGAAAACAGATTGGAGACAGTAATGTAACCATTTGTTGAAATAATGATTTTGATTGATGAGACTTTAAAAATGGTTGAAGTACCCAGACTTGCACAGTACCTTGGAGTATAGAAACCAATGCAAACATTGCTGGGAAATCTCAGCAGGTCTGGCAGAATCTGTGGAGAGAAATCAGAGTTAATGTTTCAGGGCGAGTGAAGGGTCACCGGGCCCAAAACATTAACTCTGATTTCTCTCCACAGATGTTGCGAGATACGCTGAGATATTTCGCCAAATTTCTGTTTTGGATTCCAGCATCTGCAGTTCTTTCAGTTTTAGCTTGGAATACAAGATGACTGAGAGAGCTTGAGAGTTGAGGCTGAGTAAGACATTGCACCAATTGTTCTCTGAGTACAAGAAACTTTATCATCTGCATTTATTGTGAACCATTTAATGACAAAGAATTTATTAGAATGTGAATTGTCTAGAATTTTGCTTTTGAACATCTTCTGTTTAAAGACACTTATTAGTTTCATGTTTGAACTCATAGGGATTAAATTCCTCAGGGAAAATAAAATCTTTTGGGATATTAACTAGCCTAATTTCACTTTTTAATGTCTTCTGACTTTTATGTAGTTTACAAGATGACACATTATTTGGCAAGGATGGTTCATTACACGCTCAAAGGTCACAACATCAGGTGATGAAGGATGTGAATAAACCTGTTGGACTATAACCTGGTGTCACGTGACTTTTGACTTTGTCTATTCCAGTCCAACACCAGTATCTCCACATCACAGGCTCATTACACTAGCATCAAGATTTCTCAAAGTTCAGTTTAGGGACATATCCCTTCTTACCTTACAGAATGCTTTTTGAAGTGGTGTTCCAGAAGTTACATAACCAGATGTCTCGCTAATAGAGAGGGAGAAAGGTGTCTTTCTGAACTTACCTGTACTTACCTCTACGTGTCACCCTGCTATTCAGTTAGAACTGTGACTCATAACGAAACATTATTCAGCTTGTGAAAGAATAAAGACAGGGCTTCAGCAAAATTATTCTGAAAATGAATAAAATTATCTTAATTAATCAACGTCCTTGGTACAGGTATTGTCTGACCTGCTGTGAGCAATTAATAGCAGTGTTCCACAGGGACTCCCTCAACAGACAAGACACAGCAGCTCATTCCTCATATGTTAACCTTTATAAATTATTCCTTCATGAATAGATACTGCTGATTGGAGAATGAGAACGGAAGCTGCCAACATGAAGCCCAAAAAATAGCTGAGATTTATTGCCAAGTTTTGTTTTAGCTTTTATTGTTATGTAGTGAAGCTGGATTGGGATTCAGAAAGGACAGATGATGTCAGAAATGATCATCACACAGTCAAGGAGAGAAGGCCAGGAGTTACATTATGAGGAATGGTTGGATAGATTAGGATTAGTTTCACCTGAGTTTGGAAAATTAACAGATTGAGATGTTAAACATGTTTTGGGAAATTAGAGGGAAGGTAACAATTCCCTCTGGTGGGGAAATCTACAACCACAGGCATAGTCTCATAAGTTACATCTCAGACATTCAGGAGCTGAGCTACCAAACAGGCTTCAGGAGCTGAATTCCCTCCTCCTATTCCAATGTTCCACCATCAACACAAAACCAACTGAGACCAAAGCAAATACAAGTTAACCAACAACTTTCCTTTGATTTACCAACCCACAGTTTGAATAACATCAGCTACCAAATAGGCTGAATGTTTACACGGAGACAGGGACACCGACTCCTGTGCCCCTTCTCTCTCCTCCCCTCCGCTTAAAAGCCAGGTCCAAGCCTCTGACCGCTCGCCAGGTATGTCCCAAAAGATTTTATGGTTATCAGGCTGTTAATTGGCAGGACCTCCATTCCCATCTGCAAGGAAATCCCAGCTCCCAAGAGCTGACAACCATTCAGCTGACAACAACTGTCCATTTCCAGCAGGGACCAGGTTAGAAAGGAGTTTGATCCATTGCAGTCAGTCATACCTCTGGTGGGATCACCAACAGGATGTCAGGGAGGAACTCCCTGTTGTTGGGGGGGGGTTCACGCAGATGGACAGGTCTGTCCATTGAGCATACAGTACCTGACCAGGAGGTTTACCCATGGAAGCCCCTATAAAAGCCTAATCCCACCAGCTCTTCACCAACCTACTCCCAGCCCTGTTCTGAAGCAGGAAGAGATTGAGGGCCTTAAACAGCTATTAATTGGCCAAATTAGAGCTTCAATTGGCTCAAAGGTTGAGGGGTCATCCAACATCGCCCCCCCCCCCCACCAACACTGGCAAAACTCCAAAGGGGGTGTGTAGGCAATAGACTCAACACCATTGCCAGATGGGAGTGTGGAGCATAAAATTCCACACAATCTCTCTTACTTAATTTTGTTTTGTTCCTTTTGTATCCAGCCCTGATCTCTCTTTTAAACATGCACGAAATTTGAATTAGTTGTTTATTGTTGGAGAGAAGTTCAATCATTGCAAAAACAGAACAATAGCAGTTAGTGAATGGCTCAGTGTCATCCAGTGTTGTGATAGAGATCCTGTTCTATATGCATCTATGACAAACATATTCATAACACCAGGTCAATATTTGAGATACTGTTCTGAAATCAGCCAATATGCTCTCCTCTCTTTATCATTTAATTGTTTGAGGTTTAACAAAGCGGTCTGATTCGCCGATTTTAACATTTCTTGTGGATCTGGAGAATTGGAGCCTGTGAGTAACAGACTGGATTGAATGCCTGCCACTTTCCCACCCCATAACAGATTTATTACGTCAAAACTTGGCTGAAAGGAAAGAAAATGTCATTCGATGTATTTACTGTGTTTCTTTCACCCTGTTTTACTTGCTGATTTTACATGGGTATTTGTACCTTTTACCTTCCCTCTCCACCACCTCCCTTTTGACTTTAGGCTGCTTGGCGGTTGTACTCCACCGATGGTAGCCGCACATACCTGGTGGCCACCTGGCGATTTTATGAGAGTGTCCTGTCTCCACTCAGGCATGTATCAAGTGCTTTGATCATGAACGCACCATTCACTTGGATCCTTTTTACTAACTTGCTTTTTCCATTTTTGTTTCATTTCTTTTCCCCCTTTCCCTCTCCTTGCTTGATATCTTTAAATATAATAAAATCTGCACGTAGTATGTGTGGCATAGTTATGCAGCTGATGGGGTCTCGGTTTCCATAGCAACCTGGAAGCCATACTTGAACACCTTGCATATCTGCAGCCCTGCAAAGTAGATACAAAACTGGCGGCTGATGTTGTCACTTTGATATCTTGTGTTATGGCTTTTAGTTGCATCCCACATTTTGAAGCTGTTTCCTTCTCTGTTCTCGAGAGAATCACAGCTGTCACATCATTCAGTGAGAGGATCCAGTTACTTTTAAGAGATAAGAGATTGACAGCACTGAAAACAAAGTGTGGAAAAGCACATTTTCAGACCTTCATAAACTTCTTGAACAAAGGCTGCTTTAGTTTTTTAAAATGTTAAAGTGTACACAAAATCTTATTCTCAAAAATTGAAGTTGTTTTGCACTTATCTGCATTTCACAGCTTCATATGAATTAGCTACTTTAATTTGGTTACTTGCATGGGCCATAATGCAAGGTCCAGTAAATACAGATTGTGGTACACAGAGACTATGTGGGATCTAAGGCATTGCACCTACCTTGGAACAGTTTAACAGGATATTGTAAAGGGACCTTAACTGAATATCGAACCTGTGCTTTAACTGCCTTGGGAATATTTCTAAGGATTCTATAAAGCATCCTTTACCATGTATCTAACCTGCATTATACCTGCCCCAGCAGTTTTTAAAAGAAATTTGTTCATGAATGTGGTCATCGCTGACTTAGCTACCATTTGTGACCATTGAAGATGTGGTCGTGATCTGCCTTCTTGAACTGCAGCGGTTTATGCCAAGTAAATGCATTCACAACGCTGTTGGGAAGGAAGTTCCAGGAATTTGATTAAAGTGATGATAAAGGAATGATGTTGTAGTTCCAAGTCAGGATGGTGAGTGTCTTTGAGGAGAATTGCATGTCCTGGCGTTCCCATGTATCTGCTACCTTTACCCTCCCAAGTGGGAAGTTGCAGATTTGGAATGTGCTGTCAAAGAAGCCTTAGTGAGTGCTGCAATGCACTTTGTAGATGATACGCTGCTGCCACTGTCCACTTATGGTGGAGAGAGTGAATGTTGAAGGTGGTTAAAGGGGTATTGATCAAACAGACTGCTTTGTCCTGAATAATGTTGAGCTTCTTGAGTGTTGTTGAAACTGCAATCTTTGAGGCAAGTGGAAGGTATGATAACACTCTCCTGATTTATATCTTGTATATGGCAGAGCGAAAACAGGAGATGGGTTACTCATCTCAGAATTCGTAGCCTCTGACCTGCTGTTGCAGCCACAGTGTTTTTATGGCCAGTCTAACTCAGGTCTGGTCAAGAAGCATATGCCTTTAATACAGTTTCTAGAATTTTGTGAGGGCCCATAACCTTTACAGTATGCAGTGCCCTCTATCATTTCTTAATATCATATAAGGTGAAGACTGTTGCAAATTCTTCAGCCTTATCATCTATACAGATGTGTTGGGTGTCAAGATTAGAGTGGTGCTAGAAAAGCACAGCCGGTCAGGCAGCGTCCAAAGGGCAGGAAAATCAACATTTTGGGCAAAAGCCCGTCATTAGGAATGAAGCTGAGAGCCTTGGGAGTGGTGAGATAAATGGGAGGGGGGTAGGGCTACAGAGAGCAGAGCTGAGAGTGCAGGAGGTGAATGGACGTGGGGGTGAAGGTGATAGGTCAGAGAGGAGGGTGGAGTGGATAGGTGGGAAGGAAGATTGACAGGTGGGACAGGTCTATTTGTGAATTCCTCTCTTCTGGTTAGTTGTCTAATTAATCATCACTAATCACCTCTGGATGTGGCAAGACTGCAGAGCTTAGATTTGATCTATTGGTTATGCCATCACAAGCTTTGTATGTCACATGCAGCTATTTGGCATGCAAGTAGCTCTTTGTTGTAGCTTCATGAGGTTGACACCTCACTTTTAGGTCAACCTGGTACTGTTTATGGTGTGCCTTCCTGCATTCTTCATTAAACCAGAGCACTTTAGTGCTGAAGAGAGGCTGGATAAACTCAAGTTGTCTTCTTTGGAGCAGAGAAAGCTAAAGGGAGGGCCTGGTAGAGATATATAAGATCATGAGGGGCAGGGACAAGGTGAATAGAAAGCAGCTGTTCCTGATATTTGAAATATGAGCAGCAAGGGGGCATAATTTTTAAGTGAAAGGAGGAAGGTTCAGAGGGGATTTGAGTAAAAACTGTGGTAGTTGTCTAGAATGTAATTCTGAGAGGGTAGTTGAAGTAGGAAACGCTTAAACTTCAAAAAGTACTTAGGTGAGCACTTGAAATGTCAGAATATTCAAGGCTATAGGCCAACTGCTGAAAATTGGGATGAGTATAGATTTAGAACAGCTTTAGCAGTATAGACTCAATGGATAAGGATCTTGTTCTGTACTGTATGATTCAATGATCGCCTGGCTTATGGTAATTGTAGAATGGAGAATATGCAAGGCAGTGAGATTACAGATTGTGGTTGAATACAATTCTACTATTGATGGCCATGTTTCCAGCTGCTAGATCTCATCTGTCTGTGTGTAACTTGTGGTGTACCTGTCTTGGAAGTATTTGAGTGGACAATAGAATCATAGAATCCTGACAGTGTGAAAACTGGCCATTTGGCCCAACAAGTCCACACTGACCTTCCAAAGAGTAACCCACCCAGACCCATTCCCTTACCCTATTATCTATCTTTACCACTGACTAATGCACCTAACCTACACATCCCTGAACACTATGGGCAATTTAGCATGGCCAATTCACCTAACCTGCATAACATTGGACAGTGAGGGCACCCAGAGGAACCCACACAGACTTGGGGAGAAGGTGCAAACTCCACACAAACAGTCATCCAACTGGAATCGAACTCAGGTCCATGGCACTGAGAGGCAGCAGTGCTAACCACTGAGCTACCATGCCACACTTTTATACAAATAAGAAAAAATAGACAGAGGGAGCTACACTCTGTATCTAACCTACACTTAACCTGCACTAGGAGTGTTCCACAGAACAGTGTAGAATGCACTTTACATTGTATCACATACATCTTGTACCTGTCCTTAGAATATTTGATAGGACAGTGTAGAGGGATGTTTACTCTGTATCACACTTGTGCTGTACCTGCTCTGGGAATATTTGAATGGATAACATAGCAGAGGCTTTACTCTGCAACTGATCCGACTATGCCTGCTCAGGAAGTATTCAATAAGACAATGCAGAGGGGGTCATCTCCTGTAAAGTACTTGCTCTGGGAGTGTTTCAGAGAGCTTGTCTCTATAACTAAGCAAATGCTGCATCTATCCAGGGAATGTTTAACTGGACAGTATTGAGAGCTATATTCCGAGCTGTACGTCGCTTGTGAATATTTAATGGGACAATGAGCTTCTCTGTGAACCCGGTCTATGATCAGGTGCTCTGAGAGATCTCCTGATATATGTGCCTTTTGAAGCATAAACAGTTGAAATCCCAACACAGCTGTGCCAATCTCAGCAGATTAGGTGAGACACAGAATGTGATTGGATCCTGTCAGCTTTGGATGTGAAGCTTGCTGTTTCTCTTCAATTGTCCTCTCTCTACCTGAGTTTAAGATACCGACCCAATTCTTTCAGTAGGAGCAAGAGGAGGGAGTGACACTCTTGGGTAGGAGATGGGACAGGCACACTCACACATATGCAGAGAGGGAGGGGGAGAAGGAAGGAAAGACAAGGTAGAAGTGAGAGGTGGGAAGCAGGATCAATGCAGAATGGGGATACTATCTCCCAGGATAGTATCCCCCAGTTCCCCAAGAGGACAGGATCACAATATGTCCCCAACATATTTTAATCTTGCCTCAGCCAGCAATATCCTAGTATCCAGCTCTGTCCTGCCTGTTGTGGATAGTGCTCAGTTGCTGTGTTTATTCCTGACTCACTGCTTTATCCTTTTTTAATATCCATGTAACTTAGATCATCCTTCCCAGCTTGATGCTTAATGCTGCACTTTGTCTGTGTGAATTAGGAGATGACTGTGCACTTTAGAATAAGACTTTCAGCGTGTTCAATTATTTAATTATTGATTATTTATTTTGATGACCGATACTTTCTGTCTGACTCTGTTTCCTTTCACCAACTAACACTGAAGAAGAGACCAAGGAGAAACTTTCAGCAGGTTTGTTCACTACCCTTTCTTCCCAAATAGTACAAATTATGCAAAGGCTATGCAAAGTTAATAGTCAGATTCTCAGCTCCTTATTGCAAACCAGCACAGGAAGTTTCAGATTTAAACGATTGCCAAATGACTGGGAGGACACTTTCCAAATTTAGAATGTAAAAAGAAACTGGGCATCTTTGCATCAGTTTACGATCCTTCCTTTCTTTCTAAAACTGTGAGCTTTCTTAAACTAAAATCAAAGTTTAATCTACATTTAACCGACAGATATGCCCTGTAACGAATTCACTGCAGGCATGTGGCTGGAATCTGTGTTGCTGAGATTCTACACCAAGAGCAAAACTTAATCTAACATACCCAATGGTCAAACCCTAAATCCTTGGAAGGAGCAATAGTGCCTCGTGTAGTGAATTACTGGCACAACTCACCAAGATGGTCTTCACGAGGTGTAATAACACCCAGTGTCGTTTCAGTCCAGTGAGGCTAACCCAGTGGCATCTCTGGCCCTATTCATTTCCAATCAGTGAGCCTCAATTGAACATCTGACTAACAATGCACATTGTGCAATGTAAAATTTCATGCTTATTTGTTGAGTCCCATTGTGAACAAAAAACCTTAACAATGCACAATAACCCGTCACTTCAAAAGCCCCTCACTATGCCTCCAGTGAAATGTTAACTGGAGAGTAATTGCCGGAGGTGACATAGAAAAAAATCAACTAACTGTAGTACAATCTCCCTTACCAGTATTTATAAGAGAATCTTCCACACCAAGTTTGCACTGTATATGAACCATTACTTAATAGGAGGAGGTGACTGTCAGATTTGATTACTCAAGCTATTGGCATTACTAATTTCTGCAGGTTTGCATTGATCAGTATTTAAAATGCTGCTCTATTTCCCCTCACTTCCTAGTAAGCTTTTTAATAATAAACAGAAGCTCTCCAGGATATACACCTCCAGGAAACATAGGTATCCAGCATCTGCTCACATGGTCTTTGGGAATGTCACTAACAGCAAATGCATGATTAGTTATTTCGTCCTTTCCTTTTTAAGGCTTTCATACAGAGCTTCCTGAATCCTCTGTCTCTGGTATTAGTTCTGCTTGCCATTTCTCCTCCCCCTCCCCCCCATTTCTTTTACTCCCATTGCCTTGCTTGGTGCTTGCGAATATTGAAGTACTCTCGTTAGATCTCTAATCACTGTATTTCTGGGCATGGCCTTTGGCATTTGCTATCTCTTTGATGCAGAGTTGGGAAAGATGTTTTCCCCCCTCCCCAGTTATTGAATGGTGCTCTCAGTAAGATTGTTGTAACATTAAACTGATTTGAAATGGGCTGTGCTGTGAAACTGATGGCTACTTCTAACACAAAATCAGGCCAACGCTTTTCATTAAAGCATACATATAAGAGAAACTTCCAGCGGGAGTAAATTAATGTAGATGCTAGGACCTTCTACTTAAAATAAAATATACTGGGAATCACAGCAGGTCAGGCAGCATCCATGGAGAGAGAGCAAACTAATGTTTCAAGTCTACATGACTCTTCATCAGTTCTTTGTTTTCAAAACCTTTCAGCAAAAGAAGCAGGGTCATACAATTGCAACATTTAAGAGGCATTTGGGTGGGTATATAAATAAGAAGGGTTTGGAGGGATATGGGCCGGGTGCTGGCAGATGGGACTAGATTGGGTTGGGATATCTGGTCGGCATGGATGGATTGGACTGAAGGGTCTGTTTCCATGCTGTATATCACTATGACTCTATAACCGAACACTTGCAGTTGAATGCCGAAATGAGGACCTTACTTTCTGAGTTGCCCTGCTCATCTGTGAACTTTAGCAGGCTAGTCCCTCATTCTCAGCATTAAAATACTCACAATGCTGCCAAGTTGCTCTATGTATGATGGGGTTTGTTAGCTCAGTTGGTTGGATAGCTGAATTGGCAGCATCCGAGGAGCAGGAGAATCGACAATTCAGGCATAAGCCCTTCATCAGGACAGCTGATTCGCATTGCAGAATGAAGCCATATTGTGGGTTCTATCTCCGCACCAGCTGAGTTTACTATGAAGGACTCTCCTTCTCAAACTCTCCCCTCCCCTGAGGTGTAGTGACCCTTAGGTAATACCATCACCAGTCATGTCTCTCTAATGAAAGAGCAGCTCTAAGGCCTGGTAAGACTATGATGAGTTTACCTCTCTTTTTTACCATAAGCTCTCCAGAAAAGATTAAACCTTGTCCAATTCAGTGTAAAATTTGGCATTGAAAACTAACATTTACAAGTGTGGGAGTCTCAAGCCTTCAAATTTTAATTATTGCTGAAAGTTTTACTTTTTCAAATTCTTTCTTTGTCTCTTCTTTCAAGCTCATTTCTTTAGTCGTATTATGTACATGATTTGGTATTAAATTAACAAATCTAATGCACACTTACTAGTTCACACTCTGCACTATTCAGTTGTAACTCTTCCATCAGATTGATTAAGGTGATACAGTTGTTCATACAGATCCTTGGATTCTGTAGAAGAGATGATGTCAAAATGAGTTTCAAATCACAGCAACTTCCGGTGAAAAACCCAATAGAAAAACTACAAATAAGTGTGATGCATAGGTAGCACCATTCACCCATCACTTACTGCTAACTGCAAAATCAGTGCAATTATATAAAAATGGTACCTCAGTGAGAGATGTTCAATAACTGCAGGGATGTTCCACAAGCGTATCAGTGGATCACACCCTTTAGAGAATGCGAGCGTTTAGTGCACTTGTCCATTTCAAGCCTCTGCGCATTCTGCATGTTCATAACGCATTGCATTTGGCATGAAATGCACCAGATTTTATCATCAGATTTCCTTTCACTGTTCATGTTTGATGGTAGATAAGTGGACAGGTTAAAATTTAGCACAAAAAAGGCCACACTCATCAGGAAGCTTTCATCAGATCCTCATCAAACATTGAGTCTTTTTTTTATTCAATTGTCTTTTAAATGGACCATCCCTGGTTTACTCACCCTTGTGAAAAAATACTCCCTTCTTCTAATAATCTAAATATCTGAAAACATCCCACTAATTTGCCTTTGATTTTTTCGGTACTAATCATCAGCCTGAGCCCCCTTTGTTACTGCTTGGTTATCAACCTTTTTTGAATCAACAGCAAGAAGACCTTTGTTTGGCTGAACTACTGATTAACTTTAATGTGGAATTAATTTGTTTATTTCTATGGTGCCTCCTGATGCAATTGGAAATGTTACTTTGTTAGTGATGGTTTCCATTTCGCCCATGTTTCACTGCACTCTGCTCTATATCATACATTACATCTTCCCACTCTTCCTTCTGTAACTCTGCATCTTTATATTCCTTCCTTTATTCTAGGTCTCATAGAATCATACAGTGCAGAAGAGGCCCATCAGTCCATCAAGCCTGTACTGCCAAGTTATGCTATAGCTAAACTAGTCCCACTTTCAAGCACTTGGCCTATAGCCTTGACTGTTATGACATTTCAAGTGCTCATTCGAGTACTTTTTAAAGATTGTGAGGTTTCTGCCTCAACTGCCAGGTCTCTCTCTCTGGTCATCTTTTACACTGGGACTCTGCTTTACTCTGGGTTTCTGTCCTTCCTTTACTCTTGATCTGTCTCTCTATTCATTCTTTACTGTTGCTCTCTCTGGTCCTCCTTTACACATGGTCTCTGTCTGTCTGTCCTTTAATTTTGGTCTGGCTCTGTTAACCATTTACTCTGGGTCTTTCAGTCCCTCCTTTACACTGCATCTCTCTGTCTCTTCTTTGTTCTAGGTTCCTCTAGTCCTCCTTTACACTGACTGTCTACTCCCACACTTAATTTGACTGTACTCCCTTCTTTTTTCTCTACAGTGAGAAACGTCCCTGAGTTTTGAAAAGGACTGAGAAAGGAAGTATTGAATTGTCAACAGTGAGCGATCATGACTCAGGGAATGATGTCAAGTTAAATTGATCTGGCAAATTTCGCCTATAGAGATAATATTGTCCTTTTCTTTCCCCTGTTTAGCCACAAGTTAAGTTTTAAGGAGCGTGTCCGAATGACCAGCCCCAGGGGTCAAGCTGTAAAGGGCAGACAGGCCTCGCTGGTGACAGACCGACGGTCATCCAGCAATGACCAAACTACAGAGGCTAGTCCCACCAAGATGCAGAAGAGTTGGAGCTTCAATGATCGGACTCGATTCCGACCTTCACTCCGTTATAAGAGCTGTCAGTCACGGGGAATTTCGGACGGTGAGAGAGATATTTCAGGACCATGACCCATGTTTTCCAGACCTTCTCCACTTGGCTTCCAATTAGCACTGCAGGCTCACTATGGCCTAGGCAAGATCACTGACACCCCTCATTAAATCAGTGAACAATGTGGGGGCAGTGGTGGGAGCTAGGGTGGGCAGAGAAATGGTAAGATGTTAGGGGTAGATGGATGATTGAGGTAGGACCCTGGGTTGAGAAGGTTGTGGTGCAGAGAAGGACAGCAACCTCATTGGAAGTGGGTGTGGGGCAGAGCACACTTGGAAGGGTGAAAGGAATGTCTGAGGTTCAATTGCCATCAACTGTTTCACAGAATGTTCCCATCCTACACCCACCTCATCACACCAGGTTCAGGTGTTTGAAGGTGATGTGAAAGATGACCCCATGACTTGGAGAGATTGACCCTGTGACTGGGTATCTGACCTCTTTCTGGGGAATGTTCTTTGCTGAAGTTTGTAAAACAGTGAAACACAGTGAAAGGCCTGACTTTGGTTATTTATTTAGCAAAAAGGGGAAATCAAACACTTCAATCTGAGAAACTTGTGTCTCTAATTCAAGCCTTTGCAGTGACACACAAAACCAACCTTTTGTTCAATTCTTGCAGACACTGCTCTTGGTACAGATGAAGGTTTTGATGAGCGAGGAGCTCAGTGTGAGTTCTCCATGGAAGAACTCACCTCGGTTCTCAAGACAGTGATCAGAGCTATCAGGTGAAGTGTCCTTTGCACTTTTGAATGAGTAGTGTGCTGGAATTTGCTTAGGAATCTGCTGGGATCCTAAAGTGTGTGGAAAAATGCATTTGTAAGAACACTGTACACTTCTAACCCCATATAATCGTGCATTCTCAGCTGTAAGTTATTCTCATTTTAGAATGAGCAGCCATTAAACACACCATGGGGCAAAAGTGAGGACTGCAGATGCTGGAGATCAAAATCGAGAGTGTGGTGCTGGAAAAGCACAGCAGGCAAGGCAGCATCCAAGGACCAGGAAAACTGATGCTTCAGGCAAAAACCCTTTATCAGGAATCTGATTCCTGATGAAAGGCTTTTGCCTGAAGCATCAGTTTTGCTGCTCATTGGATGCTGCCTGGCCTGCTATGCTTTTCCAGCACCACACTCTCGACACATGAAATATGAGCCAAGAATGAATGCTTTTCCTGGGTGTCTTTCATGGTGATTAAACCACTCCCTACGATCCCCAGAACTCCAGAAACAGAGCCTCAAGACTGTGAGGTGACAGCTAAGCATCAGTGTATTGTCCAACATCAAAAGCTGGTTCATGTGATGACACAAAAGTGAAGCTCTCAAAGGTAAGGTTGAGGTACATGAGGGAATGATACTCATCCCAAGATTTTAAATGAAGCTGAGAGCGCAGCGTATTGAAAAGAATGATGATCTACTAGTCCAAATCGTAAACAGTAAGTAAAATCCACTCATCTCAACTGAAGCTGGTCAAAATTCTAGTAACCCTATGCAGGCCAGAAGAAATGTTCATTGTTTTGCAGACCATTTAGCCTTGGACTGCTGAAAGGATTCTAAAGGATTACAGAGATGTTTCTTTTTAGTTCTTGGATGGCTGCCTGGTGAGTTTCATCCGAAGTGGAAGAGAGTGTGTGTCTAACTCAGCATCTGCCTTAAGGAATGTTCCAGCTGACCTCAGTTCAGCCAAAAAGACAAGATAGAAGACCTGGTCAAGAAGGGACAAGCAAGTAACAAATCCTACAGACTAACTTATCAGCAAGTTCTCATTGAAAAATCTATGAAAGCTGAGTATGCACAGGTCCATAAGATCATACAATTATAGGAACAGAATTAGGTGTATTGGTTCATCACATCTGCTGTCATTCAATCATGGCTGATATTTTTTCCAAACTCCATGCTCCTACCTTTTTCCCATAACCTTGGATCCCTTTACTAATCAAGAACTCATGTATTCTGTCTTAAAGACACTCAATGGTTTGGCCTCCACAGCCTTCTGTGGCAATGAGTTCCACAGATTCACCACCCTATGGCTGAAGAAATTCCTCTTCTCAGTTCTAAAGGGTTGTCATTTCATTCTGAGACTATGCCCTTGGGTCCAAGTTTCTTCTACTAGTGGAAACATCTTCTCCATGACCACTTTATCTCGGCTTCTCAGTATTCTGTAAGTTTCAATCAGATCCCCCCATATCCTTCTAAACTCCATCAAATACAGACTCAGAGTCCTCAACTCTCCTCATATGACAAGCCCTTTGTTTCCAGGATCATTCATATAAACTTCCTCTGAATCGCCTCCAAGACCAGTACATCCTTCCTTAGATTGGGACCCAAGATTGCTCACAATATTCCAAATGCGATCTGACCAGAGCCTTATACAGTCTCAGCAATGAGTTCCTGCTTTTGTACACTAGCCCTCTCAAAATGAATGCTAACACAACATATGCTTTCCTAACTGCCAACTGAACCTGCAAGTTAACCTTATGAAAATCCTGAACTAGAACTCCTAAGTCCCTTTGTGCTTCAGATTTATGAAGCCTTTCCCCATTTAGAAAATATTCTACACCTCTGTTTTACCCACGAAAGTGCATTCCCTTGTACTTTCCATACTGTATTCCATCTGCTACTTCTCTGCTCATGCTCCTAGCCCGTCCAAGTCCTGCTGCAACCTCCCCACTTCCTCAACACTACCTGGCCCTCCATCCTCCAAAGGATTTCAGTTAAGCTTTAAAGATATGCCACTCCACCATGTTTTCCACTGAAGAAATTTTGCCACAATTAGCCAAAACAGGGGTTCTTACTACCTTCAATGATAAGAATAATTACTGGCACGTGAAGCTGGGTGAAGACAGCAGTTTTCTAATTACATTCTGGATTTCATTCAGGAATTACAACTTACTGCAACTGTTAGTTGTCATTGCCACTGCTTCAGAGCAATACTAATGCAGATTAGATGAGCTAGTTAGTAACTTTCTGAAGTTGAGGTTGTTGTGGATGATCTATGAGTCTAGGAGATACAATGGAAGAAGCTGGTGGGAGCAACAATCAGAATCCAGTGCAACTACTAGAGGAGCTTGCCAGATTAACTTGAAGCAGAACAAGAAGGAGATCCAATTAAAGATTTCTGATGACAAAAACTTAGGTGATGTATGAGCCACAAAAAGACTTTCACTTCACAAAAAGACTGGATCCAGAAAAAGTGAAAGCTGCAGCAGAAATATAGTAACCAACAGATGTGAAAATGGTGCAATGATTTGTTGAATTCATGAACGACCTTGCATGGTTTTTATCTAATTTGGTCATCAGAATGTGACCACCCATGCAAGCTCACATCTAAGGTGGTACTGGGTCACAGAAATGGACAACGTAGCAACTCAACACAATGTGGAAGTCATCAAGATAGCAGAAATTTAAAAGACATGCACCTTACCCTAATCAGGCACTCACTAGGTGATCGACACACTGCAGAGAAGAAACATCACCTTAACAATAAATTGATATCAGATGAATAGCCAAAACGAACCATCAACATGGTTTAAAGATTATGTATGAAATGCATGTGCACAGTCTCACCAAAATTGGACTGACGGGAATGAACATTCTGTTTTTCTTCATTGGCCTTATATATTGGGTAACTTGAGACAACAAATTATATATTTTTTTACAATGGAAAGGGGGATGCTGGAAAAAAACACATTTGTAAGGAGACTTCATGCTCACAACTTGACATACGCATATAACCTCTCTCTAAGATCTTTTCACTTTAAAATGTGCAGCCATTAAACACACAAAATGAAACATAAAGGTTCTGAATAAATGGACCAGATCAAGCTGTGTCATCTCATCAAAATGGTAGAACCAGAGGCTTACGGTTGAAGGAGGAGAAATTCAAAATAACTTGGGGAAACAATATTTTAGTGAGTGAGTAGTCAATCTATGGAACAGAATCTCTATGGGAGACTGTGGAAACATCTAACACAGTATTGATTCATTATAATGCAAATCAAATTTCTTAATTTAAAAAAAACCTAGAATGTGGTATGTTCGTAAGTTGAAACATGATGTGGTGAGGGTTTGGGAGTGACAGGTGACGTTTGGTTTGCAAAGCTTTTAATCAGTGAAATTTTTTGCAGCTCATATAGTCTATTGTAAATTCATTGATAAAGATTAACTGTTGTAATTAGTCAGAAACTCCTTTATTATTGTATCAAATGAAGATAGAAGTTGAACTCGTTGTAATTAAGCCTTTTCTCCATCTTGTATTTCCAGTCTTACAAATTCCAATTCCAAAATTGCTTTCCCTGTTTGTGCTGTAACATGGTTCCATGCTATGGTGCGAAATCATTTATTTTGCCATACTATATAATGAAAACGATTTAGTCTAGTTCTCCCTGCTAAGTCAACCACAAATTAAAGTGTTGCTGCATCGGTTCAGAATGACAAGCAGTGAATCCGATCTGATTGTGCATCCTGGACCCTGTTTGTGAACTAATCCAAAGAGTTATCAACCAGAAAGGAAAATAATTCCAATTTGATTGTCAATAGCCCAATGTTACCGCTGAAAGCTCTTATACCTTCTCTGGTATATTCCAGGATTGTGAAGTTTCATGTTGCAAAGAGGAAGTTCAAAGAGACTCTCCGTCCATATGATGTAAAGGATGTGATTGAGCAATATTCTGCTGGACATTTGGACATGCTCTGTAGGATCAAGAGTCTGCAATCACGGTGAGTGTGGGCACTAGGACATGCTCAAGTCTAAATTAATAAGCAGAGCCCTTGAGATAATAATCTCTGAATTACTACAGTGTACAAATTTGCATTAAGTTGATCAGCTGAGAGGGTGAGTGTATGGCTCAGAGGGAGACAGTGATTTTGACTGGAACACCTGCACCAGTATGGATGAAAGCAAGGCGCTTTCACTGAGATGGACTCCACATAAACCAAGCCAGGCAATTGCCTACAAAATTGAACTAGAGATTGAGGGGAAGACACCAATGAAGATATATTCTAAATCTAAAGAGAAAGTCAAGGCAGTTAGGAACAGTAGGGAAGTTGGGGGTGTTGTAGCAAAGTCATTGGCATTGTAATCTAAAGACCTAAACTAACTCTCTGAATGCATGTGTTACAGCCCACCATGATGATGAAATTTACATTTAATTATTTAAATCTGGGATATAATGAAAAGTTCAAAATTTAGCCAAATTTGGATAAAAATAAGCAGAGTGTGAAAGAAAGAGATAAAGAGTTTAACAGTATTGTATCCTCAAATTATTTCAATTACACTGTGGGAAAATTAAAGGTACTATTTCAGAATTCGCAAATCATTCATAGTAAAACAGAGATGTTAAAAGATGGTCCAAAACTGGGATAAATGGGTTTGATGTAATAGCATCACAGAGATCCACTGTTTGTTGACCAAGGTAGGAAATAGTAACCCGTATTTCAAAAGGAAAATGGAAAAGAGGAGTTCGTGGCCATGATAACATAGAGTGACATAAATACAGTAGTTAGGAAGTATTTGGTCAAATGGAATTAGTGTGAGTGGAAATAAGAAAGAACAAGAAACACTGATTGGAATGGTTATATTTTATCTAATGCTAGCTATATAGTTAGACATGGTATTAATCAAGGTAAAATAAAACTTACAAAGATAATGCAATAATCATTCAGGATTTTAATCTTTATATATTGTGGCCAAATCAAATTGAAATGAGTTCAAGACAGTTTCCCAGAACAACGTACTATGGAACCATTTCGACAATTAGGTTATGTTAGATGTTGCCTTCTGTAATGAGACAAAGTTGATTCAGAATCTCACATGAAGACTTCTTTGGGGAAGAGCAACCGCAAAGTAATAGAATCTTAAATTACGATTAGGAATGGCATCCTTATGCCCAAAATAAAATGTAAAGTCAATTATAGGAGTGATGTGCAAGTTGGCTCAGGCCAATTGGAAACCAGATTAAAAGATATAATAATAGCTAAGCATTAGGACATTCGAGAGAAATACTTTGTAATTTTCAACAAATATGGTCTTCGTTGAGAAATATAAAATTCCATTAAGAAATCAATCCCTCTGAGGCTAACTATAGATGTTAAGGATAGAATATGATTAAAAGGAGAGGTTTGAGTTGTTGCCAAAGAAAGGACTAACGGGAAGGTTGGGAGAAATTTTGAAACCAGTGAAGGATGACCAGAAGTGGATATTAAGTAAGACAAATTGAATATGAGAGTAAGCTAAAACGAAATATGAAAACAGATTATCAGAGTTTTTACAAAAATGTAATATGGAGTAGCAAAAGTAAACATGGATTCCTTAGAGACTGACAGGCTAAATTACTAAAGGGAATAAAAAGAGACATAATGAACAGTGAAGGAGGATATCTCAGATTACAACAGGACCTTGATCAGTTGGGCCAATGGGCTGAGAAATAGCAGATGGAGTTTAATTTAGATAAATGTGGGGTGTTACTATTTTGGTAAGGCAAGTCAAGGCAGGATTTAAACACTTCATGGTAGGATCCTGGGGAATGTTGCTGAACAAAGAGACTTTGAAGTATGGATTCATAGTTTTTTGCAGATGGAGTTGCAGATAGACAGGGTACTGAAGAAGACATTAGGTACATTTACCTTCATTGGTCAGTGCATTGAGTACAGGAGTTGGGATGTCATGTTGTGGCTGTATAGGACATTGATTAGGCCATTTATACAGTTCTGGCATCCCTGCTACAGGAAAGATGTTGTTAAACTTGAAAGGGTTCAGGAAAGATTTACAAGGATCTTGCTGGAATTGGAGAGTTTGAGCCATAAAGAAGAGGCTGAATAGGCTGGGACTATTTTTCCTGGAGCATAGGAGACTAAAGGGTGACTTTACAGAGGTTCATAAAATCATGAGGAGCCCGAAAAGAATGAATAGTCAAAGTCTTTTTCCTAGGGTAGGGACGTCCAAAACTAGAAGGCATAGGATTAAGGTGAGAGGAGAAAGATATAAATGGGACCTAAGAGGTATTTTTTCGTGCAGGGGCTGGTCCATGTATGGAATTGGTGAAGGTTGGTGAAATTACAACATTCAAAAGGCATCTGGATGGGTATATGAATAGGAAGGTTTTAGAGGGATATAAGCCAAATGCTCACAAATGGGACTAGATTAATTTAGGATATCTGGTCAGCATGGACTAGTTGGACCAATGGGTCTGTTGCCATGCTAAACCATTCTATGACATAAAATTAGTATTTTGCATCTGTCTTCAAAGTAAAAGCTAAACAAGGCTAAGAAAAATGCTGGCTAACCAAGGATCTCATTAATAGTAAGGAACTTAATGGAACTAATATTAGTTAAGATAAGGGACTGGAGACATTAAAGGAAATAAAAGCCAACAATTCCCTTTGACCCAATGGCCTATGTTGTAGTATTCTAAAAGAGATGACTGCAGAAATCATCCAGAATTTGCTAGATCATGAAAGAGTCCCACTGGAGTAGAAACTAACAAATGTAACATCACAATTCAAGAAGAGAGAGAGAGACAGACAGACAGCACCACAAACCAATTATTCTGACATCAATCTTCTGGTAAATGTTTAAATATTTTATTAAACAAGCATCGGCAGGGAATGTAGTAAAACATATTAGGAACAGGTTGGGTGTATGAAAGGGAAATGATATTTGACCATCAAAACAGTGTTTTGCATATAAAACTAATATGGTAGCTAAAAGGGAAATTAATGGATGTAGCATATTTTGATTTCCAATAACGTGCCTGAAGAAAAATTGTTGCACAAGATATGTGCTTATCAAGTTGAGGTTAAAATCTTACCATTCTTGGAGAATTGGTAAAAAGCAGAGAGCTGAGGGCAGGAATAAATGGACCATGTTCAAGGAGGCAGGATCTTACCGTAAGGATCAGTGCTTGGGCTTCACCAATTGTAATGACTTAGAAGATGGAATAAATTGTAATATATCCACATTTACTGATGATACTATTACTAGTAGAGCTTGGGTGATGTTCCCTAATTCATTACAATGATAGGATACCATACATGGTTAAACCCCCACATATGGATAGATGAACTGGTTCCCTTTCTTTAGTAATCTATCCACCTTGGTTGCAACAAGGTTAATTTATTAAAGAACTCCTTCCCTTGTGAGTACTTAGCTCCCAGGTCCAGATAAACTTATGTTTCAAAAGGACCCAATTTCACCAGGCTTTCTTGAGCTAACCATGTTAAGCTTGTTCCTTGATAGACACAGAAAGAATTAGTAATGCAACAAATTAAAAATAAGGGTACATACTGACATTTCCCTGAATTTCTCATGAAGTGCAGCCAGTTGATTGTTGAGGGCATTGGTTGGTAAGTGGTCAGTTACTGGTTGGTAGGTGGCCAGTTACTGGTTGGTAGGTGGACAGTCGGCTTCAAGATCCTTAGATTTGCCAATTGGTTGAGATTCTGAAGTTCTGTTTCATTTAAATTGAGATTGAATTCCAGCATTCATGGGTGTGAATAAATCCTTTTGTGTTGCAGTTTTCCTTTTAACTGGATTTCAGCACTTAGTTAGAGAGGTTATTTAATTGTCGCATGGAGAAACTAGGGGATAATTCTTCAACTGTGAGTTTCACAGACCACAAACACTCAAACACACAGCATTCAGCTCCATTAGTCCATTCCAGTAAAGTTGAAAGTGTTTATTTAACCATTTTTTGTACATTTCCAGAGGATAATGCAGGAGGTAATGGCTTAGTGGTATTAGTGGCTTAGTGGTTTAGTAGTTAATCCAGAGGCCCAGATAAAATTCTGGGATCTGGTTTGAATCCCAACATCACAGATATTGGAATTTTAAATTCAATTTAAAAAGTCTGGAATTAAAAGTCTCATGATGACCATTATCAAATGTCGATTGTTGTAAAACCCCATCTCATCTAGTAATGCCTTTTGGGGAAGGAAATTGCCAACATTACCTGATCTGGAAACATGTAACTTGTAACTGCCCTCTGGAATAGACATTAAATGCTGGCTAGTCAGCAATACTCACATCCCGTGAATGAATAAAACAGACATGTCTGCAAGATGTGGCTTTCTACCAAGATGGGGAGGTAGTCAACACCCCATCTCGTTATTTCTTCTTTTTAAGTCTATACCCCTGTTTGAAGGTTCCCAAATAATTTACAAATGCAACATTCTATGGGCTTTCCACAGGACTTTTCCGTACAGTGAGTGAATTTAAATCTGCAGTGTTTTCTGTGGCAGCCCTTCATTTAAAAACAACACATGTTGGAATTGGAAGTCAAAAATGTCTTTGAGGTTCTGGGCCTTAAGAATACAAAGCAGGGTAGGAAACCAACAGTCAGGAGGATACAAGAGGCTGAAAATTCCAGGCCTGTGCAGGTATGGTCAGAGAAAAGAGAGGACAGAGAAATAACAAGAATCCTCAGAGATCTCACCAGGATAACTTCCTAATCCTATCCCCATCCCAGTTGAGTTTCTCAGTGTAGCATGCCAAGTAAATTGGCAGCTTGCTCCATAGAGACTTGAACCTATAGTTCCAATTAAAACTGGAATTGACAATGGTTGATATGGGATGTTGACGGAAAATTCCTTGTGACAGGCCAGGCCCCCCACCCACCATTCTGGTTTGAGTACAGGAGCAGGGATGCCTTGCCACAATTTTACAAGACCTTGGTAAGACCATACTTCGAGTATTGTGTGCAGTTTAGGTCTCTTTATCTGAGGAAGGATCGACTGGCCATTTGACAGAGTGCAACAAAGACTGATTCCTGGCATGACAGGACTGACGTATGAAGAGAAACTGGATCTTTTATTTATTTGTTCATTTTATAGTGGGATGTGGGTGTCGCTGGTTGGCCGGCATTCATTGCCTGTTCCTAGCTGCCCTTGAGAAGGTGGTGCTGAGCTGTCTTCATGAACCGCTGCAGTCCACCTGTTGTGGGTTGACCCACTATGTCATTAGGGAGGGAAGTTGGGATTATATTAACCAGAGTTCAGAAGAATGAGTGGGCATATCATAGAAATCTATAAAATTCTCGTCGGACTAGACATGGTAAATGTAGGACAAATAATCCAAATGTCCAAAATCAGGTCTCCCAGTTTAAGGAAGCAGGTTAGGCCATTTAGAACTGAGATAACAAGAATTTTCTTTAGCCAAAGAGTGGTGGGACGGTGGAATTCTCTGAACCTTTCCTATTCATATACCCATCCAGGTAGCTCTTAAGTATTGTAATTGTACCAGCCTTCGCCACTTCATCTGACAGTTCATTCCATACACGCCCCACCCTCTTCATGAAAAAGTTGCCCCTTAGACCACTTTTAAATCTTTCCCCTCTCAACTTAAACCTATCGCCTCCAGTTTAGACTCCCCTACGCTAGGGAGTCACTTAACTTTAACTATTCACTTTATCATTGCCCTTCAAGATTTTATAATCTTCTGTGATGTCAACCTCTGATGCTCCAGGGAAAATAGGCCCAACCTATTCAGCTTCTCCTTATAGCTCAAAGCCACATATCTGGAAACATCCTTGTAAATCCTTTCAAGTCGAACAATATCTTTCCTGTAAGCATTTAATCTTGCATTCATCAAGATAGTTCACGAAAATACCAATTCAAGGGAAAACCAACATTTGCAAAACTCTTTTGAATATTTAATTTTGCAATACTCAAAAACAATGGAGTGTTGAATTTTTGTTGCCACTACATGCATATTGTTATATGAATAACACCGTGGAGTGAAGGTTCTGAGAATCAGCACTGCAAATTAGAGAGGGACCATCAGTTAAAAACACAGTAATATTTGGAATTGAATATACTGGTGATTCTGATGGTTCTCAATTTTGTGTGTGTCATTTCACAAGTTTTACTGTTTTGTTTCCTTCCAGGTTATTTTTCCAGCCACAAAATCTGCTTGCTCTCAGAATCAGTCTTTATTCACCATTTTGAAGACATACGAAAGATCTTCAAGATTATAAAATTAAAACAAAAACATGCAGACACTGCCACCTTCCCCAGCGGAATATGCTAAAACATTCAACCATGGTCAAGGTGCCAAGTCTTGTTATACCACCTTTGTGCTGCCTTGTTTAAATTGGCACAAATGACTCCCAAACCACTTTATATCTGTAACTTGTGAAATCCAGTGGTCACAGAAAATCTCACATGACGGGGTTGTTAACAAGCTCAGTAGAATTGGTCTGAATGCAGCTTTATGCCTTCATAAAGAACTCCACTTTGGACCAGCACCATCATCATTTGCATATTTTACTGGGGATTGGTAATGTCAAAATGTTGGGAGGGCTGCCAATTTCTGCAACTGCCCAACTTCCATATTTTTCAAAGATCAATGTGATGATTTTGAGGTGACCAGAAAAGCCAATATACCCAATTTCCCAATGTTAAACTAAACCCACTGTGTCTGTCCATCCCTTTCCTTTCCGGAATTACACCTAATTGTGCTTCACCCCTATTTGCCGTGAACTGCTAAAGTTTTCACTCACTGATTTCTTCTGGACTCTCTCATATTTGGGTGAATGAGTTCTCAAAGGTTCACAGGGGCACTCATCTCTGGGTCAAAAAGGAACACATAACTCACGATTGAGGAAAATCAGCTCCACGTGCTGATATTATCTATCCATCTCACATGGAATACAAATGGATCAAATAAACTTTGATGTGATTAGTTGTGGAATAATTGTCAGAATGATTCTATTGTTCAAACTGTGGCTTCAGACGTTTAGATTCTTTGCTTAAAGATTTCAGTCTGTGGAATATCTGGTTTCCTGATAAGTATTTCTACAAGACAATATCATTACAAGGTGTATTTAATCATCGCTATTTCAAGAGACCACTATGAGAGATTCATTTTTCAATGGGTATGTGAGAGCTTCCTGAATTTCTTTATTTTATTTAATGTAGTGTGGATCATATGCTTGGAAGAGGACAGCTCACAACAGACAAGAGGTCACGTGAGAAAGTCCCACCAGACATTAATGCCACTGATGATCTCAGCATGATGGGACGGGTGGTAAAAGTTGAAAAACAGGTAAAATCAATGTACCATTTGGAAATCATTCCAGTTATTTCTAAGCATCCTTTCCCATTCATAAAGAAGTACACAACCAAAATAACAGCTCTGTAATTGTGAATGTCATTTAAGAATATTGTTTTGTCCACAAATAGACTGGATAATTACATGTTAATCCATCAATTTTCTAGTCTCTAATCGAGTATTTGGGGGTTAGTCCATCGATCTCCAGTCTTTAATCTGCATGTTTGAGGGTGAATCACTGAATTCCCCACTATCAACATCCTTGGGGTTACCATTGACCAGAACTTGAACTAGACTTTCCATTTAAATACAGTAACTACAAAAGTAAATCAGAGGCTAGGAATCCTGAAGTGAGTAACTCACTTCCTGATTCCCCAAGGCCTGTACATAATCTACAAGGCACAATTCATGAGTGTGATGGAATACCTGCCTGGATGAATGCAGCTCTGTCAAGAAATGTCAAGATCCTCAAGAAGCTTGACATTATGGAGGACAAAGCAGCCTGCTTGATTGGCACCCAATACACAAATGCCCAGTCCCTCCACCACCCATGCTCAGTAGCAGCAGTGTGTCCATTCTAGAAGGAGCACTGCAGAAATTCACCAAACCTCCTTTGACAGAACCTTCCAAACCAAAGCTTCTTCCATTTGGAAGGACAAGGGCAGCAGATATGTGGGAACAGCATCAGCTGCAAGATCCCCTCCAATCTATTCACCATTCTGACTTGGAAATATATTGCCATTCCTCCAGTATCCCAAAGTCAAAATCCTGGAATTCCTTCCCTAATGGCATTCTGGGTCCACCCACAATGGGACTGCAGCAATTCAAGAAGGCAGCTAACCACCACTTTCTGAAGGACAAAGTGAAATGGACAATAAATGCTGGCCTATCAATGGCATCCACATCCCGCAAGTAAACAAAAAACGTTCCATTGATTGTCTAATCTGTAACCTGTATGTTTTGAAATTAAACCATTGATTCTACCATCTCTAATCGAGGTCAGGTTTCATGTTGCGAAAGTCATGACATTCGTGATCTTGGGCAGTTATGTGCTGATTGTGAAACGATGACATTTATCTTTGCAGGTACAGTCTATCGAATCAAAGCTCGACTGTCTCTTGGATATCTACAGGCAGTGTCTGCAGACAGGCTCTGTCTCAGCACTAACACTCGCCTCACTGCAGATGCCAGTGTTTGAGTCTGATCAGACATCTGATTACCAAAGTCCTTTAGATGGGCCTAACTCAGCACAGTTTGGTGGTTGCATGTCAAGATCCACAAGTTCGAGGGGATTACAGCACATCCTATCACCTAATGATCCACGTGTTCCCTCTTGCTGCACCATCAGCTCAGTCATGCACCCTCAGGTTCCTCCAACTACTGACAGTGATGGACCCACAATGTCTGCAGTAAATCAAATGGTGCCATCAGCCAAAGTTGCCATGCCAACACTACAATTGTCACCAATTCAGAATGTGTGCAGGGCAACACCTCTCCAGATTATCCCAACCACCAGAGATGCCACCTCCTGCCCTCCTGCTGGTCAAGGAGCAGGAATTAACCTCATTCAGGAGACACAGTGGAAGAGAAGCCAAAGTGTGGAGAACGAATCTTTGGTCAGAGATTGCTCACTCACAGAAAAACCATTAGAGCACTCACTGTCTGTGCAAAATCTGATCCAATCCACACACAGTCTGAGAGTCCCCACCACTGGCAGCAGCCACAAGGTGAAACAAGAGCACTACTCTGAATTGGCAGATTCACTTCTTTTGCCGAGAGATGAGGAGACTGGTGCAGAGATGCTGGAAGCCAATGTCTCACTGAGGATGGATATAACTAGAACCCATCAGCACTTTAGCCGAAGTAAGGAGCCATCAAGCCCCTTGAGCCTGTCTCATGTTCAACTAAAATGACATCAGAAGAAGCTTTCCTTTTGACTCTGGCTTCACTTTCTGAAATATATCAGCAAGTGGACTGTCGCTGAGGATGAGACATATTGTGAAACTTTCACATGCAAGAATCTGAACAAATCAGAAAGGCACTTGTAGGAGCAGTTATGAGCTAGTTGCATGAAAAATGCATGTTAAATTTGAAATGATATCTGTTTACAGTGTTATGATTAAAACAGCCTGTTTCTGCTGATATAGCAGGCATTATTCTTGTAAGAAATGTGCACAGAAATTGTTTGAGGATGGACCAGAGTACATTTATTCAAGGGACTGAACAGATTAAAACTATTATTATTTACAGCACATGTTCAGTGACGTTGCATCTCAAGGCTTTTAAGCCAATTGTAACATGCAATTATTTTGTCCAGGTAATGGTTACTGTTTACAGCAGAAGTATCTTTCAGCTACCTGTGAGGTACAACGATCAGTGTGTCTGTTGCAAGGCAAACACACTCATTCACCACCCTTTTGAAAGTTTATTCCTATATATTTTGGTAAACTGTTGATAACTTTATTTTAAAACCGTATTCTAGTTTAACCTTACCTTTGCTGAGGAAAGTGTGAGGGTAGTCTGCAAGATTAAAATTCAGAGAGTGCCAGAGCTAAAAGTCTCATTGCTGCGGAGTGCAATATGAATTAAGTGATGAGACTTCTTATCGAACAGATAAAATTTTTGATATGCGGTTCTCCAATAGAATGAAATGTTGATGCTTCACAGAAAATATGAGCTCACTATTGAATGTTTTGTATGTAATTTTGTTAATCTATGATTATGATATTTGTACCGATTAGTTGTACAATACCATGTTGAACAGCAGCTGAGCTGGTGGATCCAGATGCTGCCTTGAAGCACAATTTGCTGCATGATTGATCTTAGTGTAAAACACATAGCATTTTACAGCACAGGAGGAGGCCATTCAGCCTATCACACAATCAGAAGAGTTATCCAATTTGTTACACTCTCAGTATATTTTCTTCTTAACCATGTGAATGTTTTCCTTCCAGTAATTGCCCAATTGCTTTTGTATGGATATTATTAAATCTTCCACCTCCTTGTCAGATTGTGCATTCCATATCATTGTAACTCACTGCGTTAAAATATGTTGCCTCATCTAAAAGTTTGATTTGCCAAATTTTATCTAGCTATCAAATCTAGCTACTGATGCTCTTGCCAATGGAAAGTTTCTACCTGTCTACTCTATCAAAACTCTTAATAATTTTGACAACCCCTATGCAATCACCTATTAACCTTCTCTGTCATAAAGAAAACAATCTCAGCCTCTCCAGTCTTTCTACGTTTATTCAAGTCTCTCATCCCTAATACCATTCCAGTAAAGCCTCTCTGCACCTTCTCAAGCACTTGACATCAATTTCTAAAGTGTCAAATTTGACAAAATGCTCCAATTGATGCTTAAACAGTTTTTATAGAGGTTTAGCTTAATTTTGTTTTTGTACAAAATGACTTTATTTATAAAGCTCGTCATTATGGATGATTTGTTTTTGCAGCCCCTGCAAAGGTGTGTTTACATGAACCCCCGCCCAGATTTCCAAATTGTTCACCTAGAATTTACAGTCTCAAGAAATATCCCCACCACCGATGTTTGTCTAACTGGTCTAGAGTTGTTGGGTTTAAATCTTTGTGGAACAGAGGTGTAATATCTGTGATCCTCTTGTCCTCTGCCAACCAATCCTGTACCCAAAAGGTTTATAAGATTGTATCTAGAGCTTCCATAATTCCCATCTTTAGTTCCCTCATTAACCTGAGGTCCAAACTGGGTGACTTTTCTACTTTGAGCCCCATAAAATACCTCAAATGTTCGTACCAAAATTCATCACTTCACACTTCTCTACAATTAATTTATCTGCCACGAGTCTGCACATTTTTCTAGCCTGCTTTGTTTTCCTGAGGTCTTACTATCCTCGTCATTTTTTTTACCACATTTCTAATTTTGATAATTTGCTTCTGTGAAATTAGCTTTGCATGTACAAATCCAGGTCATTAATACAGAATAAAAAGAGCAATGATCCTAATAATGATGCTAAAGAACACCCTGTATATTACCTTCCAACCCGGAAAACAACCGTTCACTACTACTCTCTACCTTCTGATCCTTAGGCACTTTGTATCCACACTGCTGCTGCCTCCTTAATGCTTAGGATTTAATTTTCTTAACAATTATATTGTGTGACACTTTATCAATTGTCTCTTAAATGCTCCAACATGTATCCACTACAACATCCTTTCCATTACTTCATCAAAGAACTCAATAACTTCTTGCTTGAACAAATGTGTGCTGAGTTTCATTTATTGACCCATATTTTTCTAAATGGCAATGCACTGGAATTACAGTTGAAAGAAATATCCCCACGACTGATGTTTGTCTAACTGGCCTATAGTTGTTGGGCTGAAATCTTTTTGGGACAGAGGAGTAACATCTGTGGTCCTCTTATCCCCAACAATCAACTCCATATCCAAAAAATTTGGAAGATTGTGTCCAGAGCTTCCACAATTCTCATTTTTGTTCTCTCATTAACCTGAGGTCCAGACTGGATGACTTTTCTACTTTGAGTCCCATTAATTACTTTCATTTTTATTCATCCAATTTTTCTTCTGCATCCTCATTGAATGTCACCTTGGCAGCAATGTCTTCTCCAGTGAAAACAGCAAGCTCCCTCTCCTAAGCATCTCTCCTTTATGGCTCTTAATTGGTCCCACCTCACTTCCATTGACTACCCCTTTAGAATTTATGGGCTTAAATTGACATTGGAACCACATTTCCATTCACCACTCATCTGTTTCCATACTTTCTGCTTACTGCCATTCCTTTTTTACATTTCTTTTGCAGTTTCTGTGCTCAACTAGATCCCTAATTTATTATGAATCTGACTTTTATGATCATCGTTATTCTTCTGTTTAATTTTAATGCCAATTTCTTTCGTTCACTAAGGAGCTCATCGCAGGAGTATGTTTATCAAACCTTCTTCCATTTGAAGGTCTCTTATTGATCACTTGTTGATTTACCTGCCAGGTTTTAACTCCAATCTGCTTTAACTTCACTAAGATGAATCTACTTCTTTGAGTGTTTTGACATTTGATAGTTCCTTGTCCTTTTCCATTGCTACTCCAATATGATCACAAGTTCCTAACTGCTAGCTCCCCACTGAAAATGTTCCATGTTGTTCCCAAAAATTGGATCTAACACTGTTCCATTCTTTGTTAGGCTGGAAACAGAGTGATTGGTAAAGTTCTCTTACACACATTTCAGGAATTACTCCAGTCCTTATCCTTTTATATTTTTTCCCACCAATGGTTGAAGACTCCCACTAACTCACTACTCTATTGATTTTGCATATTTATGTTACATGACTGATATAGCTGCATATAGCTCACTATAAATTTTTTGCCATAATGTTACCTGACATTGTCAAGGCAGCGAAAAAGTAATTTTCTCATTGTCTTCTTAAAATTTTAACTTATTTGGTATATGTAGACATTTGTAAATAATCACTAAAAACTTAAAAACAATGAATGAGTCTGAATTTCCATTCATCAAAACTCAGTCTGTAAATTTTACAAACTGTATAATATGTAAAGGATATATAGGTTTTACAGCCGATGATTCTTTTTCTTATTTGATCTGTATATGGTGCCTTTCTTGCCTGATGTTCTAACAAATGTGAAGACTAAAGATGAATCCCTAATGTAACGGAGGCTCCTGAAAAATAATAAGAGTCTTTTAAGATCAATTTTAGTTGTGCTTAGTGTCAATTCAAATCCTATTTGAGTAATTTTCATAAATTGTTTCACAAATAATTTATTACATGGAAGTATGTCATTTTGCCTTAAATAACTTGATTGCAGTAAGATTTAGATTTGTTTAATTTATTTGTTTAGTGACAGGTCAATTCTGGCTTCTTTAATAAGGTAATGACATTTTTTCTCGAAGTCTAATAAACCAAGAGAAATCAAATCCTGCTTTTGTTTATTCTTCAGCAAGTTTTACTACTCCCAGTGTTTTGGAGTTGATTTCATTTGTAAGATTCCTTTTTTTTCTGGACAATTCCTGTTTCTTTGTGAACATCTTACTTTTATCTTAAGTTGAGGAAACAAGAATCCCAGAGAACAGGCAGCTCCAGATGCAGAAGGAATTGGTTGTCAAATAGTGTTGTAGAGTTTTTATAGTGTAGAAACAGGCCCTTTGGGCCATCTTGTCCATGCCAGTCATCAAATATTCAACAGCAAGTGGTTGAGGTTGGAGTCTAAAGGCCTTTTCATTAGAAAAGGAGCAAAAGGAGTTCTAGTTTTGAATACTTTGGCATAGATTTTCTATTCAGTGCCAGAGAAAAGTGGAGAATCTTGTTGAAAGGACCACAAGTGAGACATACAGTCCTATACGTTTAGCTTCCCGGCAGCTTCTCATACATTGTATTCAATGTGGAAATCATAAAATAGCTTTGAAGGAGGGTATTAGGCCTACTATCTTTGTCTTGGCTCTCTGTAAGGGCCAGGTAGTTGCACGATTGTCAGCTCTCTGCTCAGATACTGCTTAAAGTCTATCAGTAGTTACTGTTCATAATATAGGACATGTCGCTGGAAAAGCACAGCCAGTCAGGCAGCAGCTGAGGAGCAGGAGAGTCAACGTTTAAAGCATAAGCTCTTCATCAGGATAAAGAAAAGGAGCTTGAAATGTTTATTCTCCTGCTCCTTGGATGCTGCCTGACCGGCTGTGCTTTTCCAGTGCCACACAGTATGTGCAGTCCTCACTTTCTCCCAATGCAGTATAGGACATGTGGCAGTTAATTAATCCAGAGCAAGCTCCCACAAAGAACAATATGATGGGATGTTGTAATGACCTAAAGACAAACAGCCAAGTCAAGTCAGTCTCTCATTCCTGTGTTTGCAATAAAATTAAAATTCAATGACCCTCAAATTTGCCCCAGTAGCTCTTAATGATACATTTTGAATAACCAATACCAGACATCAAGCTTATAGCTTAAACAAAAGAATTAACAATTAATAATACGGTCGCTTTAGCAGAACAAAGTTAAACAACAAGGTGATCCAATTCATGTTCATGATTTAAACCCAACTGTCTTTGACGCTATCCCTCACTTACACAAAGTCAGACAAACGGATACAGTTATGGAATAAATCAAAAGAAAAATAAGTGATGTAACTGGCTAGTGATATTAAGCAGTTTCCACAATCTGTAATGTAACAGACACATGGGATTGTAACTTGTCTAGTTTCTGAAGGGACCAATTTTTGATGGTTATGGAGGTTATTGATGGATTCAGTAGTTTTTGATTGGTTCAGTGGTTATTGATGGGTTTGGAGATTATTAATGGGTTTGGTAGTTATTGATCAGTTGAGGGCACATAGATGGATTTGGAGGTTATCAATTGTTTTGGAGGTTATTGATAGGTTTGGAGGTTATTAATGGGTTCAGTTATTGATTGGTTTAGGGCATACTAATGGGCTTGGAGGTTATTGATAGATTTGGAGATTATGGATAAGTTTAGTTATTGATCAGTTTAGGGCACACTGATGGGTTTGGAGATCATTGATGGGTTTATAGGTTATTGATTAGTTTACAGGTTATTGATCTGTTCAGGAGAGACTGATGGCTCTGAGGGGAGATGCAATGGAGGTGCGCTTCCCCGAGGTGTGCTCGCTCCCGCGCGTGCCCTGATAAGGTGGGCAGGTGTGCGCGCCCCCGACGGTAGCGGACCATGTCGGACTGGGAGGCGGAGAGCGGCGACGAGCAGGCACCGGGGCCCCGGGCTGAGTGGAGGCCGCCCGCGGCCCCCAGGCCGGGCCAGAGCCGCCCCCGGAGGGAGCAGGGGGGCGGGGACCGGTGGGAGATCCGCGGGGAGTCGAGCCGGGGCCGGAGGGGGAGACCATCCGGGACCGGGGGCCGAGGAGGCGGCGGCGGGTCGGCCCGGAATTTACCTTCTCCATCAACTTGCCCTTTCCTCAGCTTCTACATGGAGAGTGCGGCGGTGGGCTCCGTGATAGGTGAGGGCAAATACCCCGTCAGGGGGCAAATACTGTGGGCAAACCCCCTGTCAGGGGGCAAATACCCCGTCAGGGGGCAAATACTGTGGGCAAATACCCTGTCGGGGGCAAATACATTGGGCAAATACCCTGTCGAGGGCAAATACAGTGGGCAAATACCCTGACGGGGTAAATACTGAGGGCAAATATCCTGTCGGGGGTAAACACAGTGGGCAAATACCCTGTCAGGCGGTAAATACTGAGGGCAATTAACCTGTCAGGGGGCAAATACCCTGTCAGGGTAAATACTGGGCAAATACCCTGTCAAGGGGCAAATACTTTGTCAGGGCAAACAGAGGGCAAATACCCTGTCGGGCAAATACCCTGTCAGGGGGTAAATACTGTGGGCAAAAACCCTGTTGGAGGTAAATACTGGGTAAATACCCTGTCTGGGGCAAATTGTGTTTTTGCCCCCTGACAGGGTATTTGCCCTCAGTATTTACCCTGACAGTGTTTTTGCCCACAGTCAAGGTAAATACTGGGCAAATACCCTGTCGGGGGTGAATACTGTGGACAAATATCCTGTTGGGGGTAAATACCGAGGGCAAATACCCTGTCAGGGGGTAAATATCAAGGGCAAATACCCTGTTGGGGGTAAATACTGTGGGCAAATACCATGTCGGGGCTCAGTACTGTGGGCAAATTCCCTATTGGGATAAATGGGCAAATACCCTGTCGGGGGGGCAAATACTGGGGACAAATTCTCTGTTGGGGGTAAATACCATGGGCAAATTCTCTGTCGGGGTAAATACTGTGGGCAATTCCCTATCGGGGGGTAAATACTCTGGGCAAATTCCCTATCGAGGGTTGTAAATACTCTGGGCAATTTCCCTGTTGGGGGGTAAATACCGTGGGCAAATTCCCTGTCGGGGGGTAAATGCTGTGTGCAAATACCCTGTCGGGGTGGTAAATACTGTGGGCAAATTCACTGCCGGGTATATGCCGGGGGCAAATACCCTGTCGGGGGTAAATACTGTGGGCAAATACCCTGTCGGGGGTAAATACTTGGGGCAAATTCCTTGTTGGGAGGTAAATACTGTGGGCAAATACCCAGTCAGGGGATAAATACTGTGGGCAAATACCCTGTCGGGGCAAATACTGAGGACACATTCTCTGGGGGGTAAATACCGTTGGCAAATTCTCTGTCGGGGTAAATACTGTGGGCAAATTCCCTACGGGAGGAGTAAATACTCTGGGCAAATTCCCAGTCAGGGGGATAAATACTGGGGGTAAATACTGTGGGCAAATTCCCTGTCAGAGGTAAATTCAGGGGGTAAATACTGTGGGCAAATTCCCTGTTGGGGCTAAATACTGTGGGCAAGTTCCCTGTTGGTGGTAAATACTGTGGGCGAATTCCCTGTCAGGGGGTAAATACTGTGGTCAAATACCCTGTCAGGGGTAAATACTGTGGTCAAATACCCTGTTGGGGAGGTTACATACCGTGCAAAAACCCTGTCGGGGTAAATACTAGGGAAGATACCGTGGGGGGTAAATACCAGAGGCTGATACACTGGGGAGGGGTGTAAATACCAGTGGCAGATACACTGTCAGAGGGTAAATACTGGGGGCAGATACCATGTCAGGAAGTAAATACTGGGGGCAAATACCCTGGGAAACTGTCAGGGGGTAAATTCAGGGGGCAAATACCCTGTTGGGAGTAAGTAAAAAGGCCAGATTCCCTGCTAGGAGTAAATACTGGGGGCAGATACACTGGGGAGACTGTCAGGGTAAATACTAGAGGCAAATACCCTGTCAGGTGGTAAATACTGGGACAAATACCCAGTCAGGGGGAAATACTGGGGGCGAATCAGCTGGTGAGATGGTCAGGCGGTAAGTACTGGGGACCAGTACCTTGGGGAGACTGTTGGAGGGTAAATGCTGGGGGCAGATACCCTGGGGAGACTGACGGGGGGTAAATACTAGAGACAAATACTCTGGGGAGACTGTCGGTACATATGGGGGCATATACCCTGGGGACACCATTTGGGGTAAATACCCTGGGGGCTGATACCCTGGGGAGACTCAGGGGGTACATACTTGGGGCAAGTAGCTGGGGAGACTCGGGGTATAAATACTGGGGGCTGAAACCCTGGGGGGACTGTCAGGGGTAAATGCTCGGGGCAGATAACCAGGGGAGATGATCGGGGATAAATGCTGGGGGCAGATACCCTGGGGAGATGGTCAGATGGTAAATGCTAGGGGCTGGGGAGATGGTCAGATGGTAAATGCTAGAGGCAGATACTCTCTAACAGTCTTCCCAGGATATCTGCCTCTAGCATTTACCATCTGACCATCTCCCCAGCCCCTAGCATTTACCCCGACCGTCTCCCTAGGGTATCTGTCCCCAGCATTTATCCCCGATCATCTCCCCTGGTTATCTGCCCCGAGCATTTACTTTTTGACTGTCTCCTTGGGGCATCTGCCTCCTGCACTTACCCTGGGAAGACTGTTAGAGAGTAAGTGGAAGAGGCAGATGCCCCAAGGAGACAGTCAAAAGGTAAATGCTAGGGGCAGATACCCTGGGGAGATTGTTGGGGGGTAAATGCAGGGGGCAGATACCCCAGAGAGACAGGGGGTAAATGCTAGGGGCAGATACCCTGGGGAGACGGTCAGGGGTAAATGCTGGGGGCGGATACCCTAGGGATACGGCCGGGGGTAAATGCTGGGGGTGGATACCCTGGGGAGACGGCCGGGGTAAATGCTGGGGGTGGATACCCTGGGGAGACGGCCGGAGGGTAAATACTGGGGGCAGATACCCTGGGGAGAGTATCCGCCCCCTGGGCAGGATAAATACCTGAAGTTGACTGTGAGGGGCGTCATACCCATTAGAGACTGTTGGGGAAAATACCTGGGGCTAAATAGCAGGGATGACTGCCATGGGATCAGCACCCAAGTGGGAAGCTCAGGGAGTAAATGCCCAAGTGCACATGTCAGCATAAAGTGTGAAGTTGAGACTAACTCTTCAAGTGTGAGAGTTAAATCCTAAATCGGCTTACATTGGTTAAGGTACACTGCTGGTGCAAATTCGTGGAAAATATTCCTGATTTCATTCAATTGTAAATAATCAGCGGTAAATACTAAAGCACATACCTGGTTGTACCTGGGAGTTTCCTGGTAGGAATACCATGTTGTAAATGTATGGAGTTATGTACACAGTTATGAATACTAATGAGAAATACCCAAGTGAGAATTTCAGAGGTTCTCTGGCATATTTCAGCTTTAAATTCCTAGGTGTGAAACGCACTCCGGTGAGTCACATCCCTGTGTATGTCAAGAGTAAATAGGTGTGAATGTTATAGAATTGTAATGCAAAAAAGGAAGCCATTTGTCCCATAAAGTCTGTATTGGTTCTCTGTAGAGCAATATAGTCAATACTATTTTCTTGATCCAATCCCAAAGCTTTTCAAGTTTATTTTTTCAAAGAAGGGAAGTCACAGGTGGTGGCATTCTCATAGTTGCCCTTTCCCTCAAGGTAAGAGGGAGCAGGTTTGGAAGGAGCTGTCGAAATATCCTTGACATTGCATTTAATAGATGGCATACACCAGACTAACCATGAACAGATTGTATGTGAATATATAGTAGATGGGATGCCAGTCTGTTGAGCTCCTCTCTACTGGCTGGTGTCAGGCGACAGCCACAGAATCCCTGTCTTTGAGCTGTTTTTGTAGCTGCAATAATGTAGCAGATCAGTTTAGGCTCTGATCAATGTTGATTTATCCTCTCCCAAACTCCGCCGAACATTGATGGAGCTCAACATTGATAATGCAGTTGTATGTCAAAAGGAGAAGTTAGATTCTGTCATGTTGAACGTAATCATTGAATGGAACTTGTGAATGCTACTTGCCACTTATCAGGCCAGGTCAAAAATGTGACTAGCTCTTACTGCATGTCGGTAGGGACTGCTTCAGTATCTTATGAGCTGTGAATAGGACTGAACACTGCGATAATCAGCAAACATCTCCACTTCTAGCCTGACAGTGGAAAGACCATTGCTGAAGCAGGTTAAGGTGGTTGGGCCTCAGACACTACCTTGACGACCAATCAGGGCTCTTGTTGCATAGTGATAGTGTACCTACCTCTGGACCAGGAACTCCAGAGGTGTGCAATAAAATCTTTGAACCAGCCTATTTTAAAAGAATGCCATGAAGAACTGCTGGAGTGATGTCTTTGGATCCTGTAACCAGTGATGGTGTGTTACAAGGATTAGTGCTGGGCCCACTGCTTTTTCTCATTTGTATAAATGGTTTAGATGTGAATATAGGAGGCATGGTTAGTAAGTTTGCAGATGACACCAAAATGATGGTAAAGATTATGTCAGGGATACAAAGGGACCTTGATCAGATGGGCCAATGAGCCGAGTAGTGGCAGATGGAGTTTAATTTAAATCAGTGTGAGTTGTTGTGCTTTGGTAAGGCAAACTAAGGCAGGATTTGTACAGTTAATGGTAGAGGTCTGGGGAGTGTTGCTGAACAAAGAGACCTGGGGGTGCAGGTGCAATGTTCCTTGAAAGTAGAGTCACAGGTAACCAGGGTGGTGAAGAAAGCATTTGGCACGCTTACCTTCATTGGTCAGAACATTGAATACTGGAGTTTTTTTTTAATTAGATTTTTTTCTACATTCCCTACTGTGTGGAAACAGGCCCTTCAGCCCATTAAATCCACACCAACCCTCTGAGGAGTAACCCTCTGAAGAGTAACCCACCCAGACCCATTTCCCTCTGACTAACACATTTAACCTCGGGGCAATTTAGCATGACCAATTCATCTGATCTCCACAGACAGTTGCCTGAGGTTGGAATCGAACCTGGGACCCTGGTGCTGTGAGGCAACAGTGATAACCATTGAGCCACCATGGGATGTCATGTTGCAGCTGTACAGGACATTGCTGAGGCCACTTTTGGAATAATGCTTAAAATTCTGGTCGCCTTTCTACAGGAAGGATATTGTTAAATTTAAGAGAGTGTAGAAAAGATTTACAAAGAAGTTGTTGCAACTGGAGGGGTTGAGCTTTAGCAGGAGGCTGAATAGACTGAGGCTTTTTTCCCTGATGTGTCGGAGGCTGAGGAGCGACCTTGCAGAGGTTTACAAAATCATGAGGGGCATGAATAGGGTGAATAGCTAGTGCTTTTCCCTAAGGTGGGGGAGTCCAAAACTAGAAAGCATAGATTTAAGTTAAGAGAGGAAGATTTAAAAAGGACCCGGAGGGTACCTTTTTCACATGGGGTGGTGTGTGTATGAAAAAGCTGCCAGAGGAAGTGTTGGAGGTAGGTGCAGTCACAACATCTAAAAGGCATCTGGATGGGTATGTAAATAGGAGAGGTTTTGAGGGATATGGGTCAAGTACTGGTAAATGGGACTAGGTCAGATTGGGATGTCTGGTCGGTGCAGATGACTTGGACTGTGGGATGTGTTTCCATGTTATATGACTCCATGAGTAAGTTGGCTTCCATTGATGACAGCCATCTGCCTTTGTGTAGGTGTGATGCAAGCCAGGGGACAATTATTCCCCTGAGTCCCTTCAACTTTCTGGCTTCCTTAATGCCACAATTGGTCAGATGCTTCTTTAATGTCAAGGTCCTGTACGTCTCCCAGTATGCTCAGCTGTTTATTGATACCACATATGAATACCTATGTATTCTCAGGTGAGTAGCTGAGTCTGAATACTGCAGATATAAACTTGGATCTGATGATCATATGCTTTCCTGGGTGTTGATAGCTAGTTAATAAAATACTATATTGGTAAATACTGAGGTTTAATACAAGGGTAAATATTCCAGAATAAGTATTTGTTTGTATACTAACAGTGAACTCCAAGTGGGAATTTGAGTAGTCAAATACCCATCAATTGCAAGGTGTAAATATTCTTGTGTAAATTGAGGGCACACATCCAGGATAAAAAGAGAAAATTGAATTGGAGGTTGAACAGATTGTAAATACCCAAAGGAATCAAAAGTAAATCATTGCCATATGTGAACAGTGACAAATACTTGGATATGAATACTGAAGAGAAGGGTCAAGACATGGTGTGTAGGTTAATACCTTAGAATTGATACAGGGTTAAATAACTGATGCTTAAATAATATCTGTCAATATTGGGAGATATTGGAATCCTAGAATCCCGACAGTATGGAAATAGGCCCTTTAGCCCAGCAAGTCCACACTGACCCTCCAAAGAGTAACCCACCCAGACCTGTTTCCCTACTACTCTACATTTTGGCCCTGATTACTGCACCTAACCAACACATCTCTGAACATTATGAGCAATTTAGCATGGCCAGTTTACCTGATCTGCACATCTTTGGATTGTAGGAGAAAACCGGAGCACCGGAGGAAACCCACACAGAGACAGAGAATATGCAAACTCCATACAGACAATCACCCGAGGCTGGAATCAAACCCGTATCCCTGGTGCTGTGGGGAGCAGTGCTAACCACTGCCAACATGCCACCCCCTTCTGCTGGGTTAAATTGGGTTAAATATTACAAGATAAATCTGAGTATAAGAAATAAGAGCAGGATAGGCAGCCGACATAGCAATTCAGTTCAGTAAGACAGAGCATCTTTGTGTAACCAATCTCCAAAGGAGCTAAAAATGTTCGCAATGAATGTACTCTGTGACTGACCATCCACAGCTTCCATTGTGAGCGAAAAACTCCAATGATTCACAAGCCTCTGAATGAAAAATATTCTCATCAATCTCAAATAGCCCCTTTTCCTGAGACTATGACAGCAGTTTAGATTCTCCGGTCAGGGAAAAGTTTTTTTTTCAATATCTACCCTGTCAAACGCTGAGAATTTTATACATTTCAATGAGTTCACTCTTCCTTCAAAGCTTAGATTTCAGAGTAAATCTGGTGAACCTTTGTCCACCACTAAGTATTTCTTTCTGCAGGAAGAAGATAAAACTAAACCCCATGTACACCATCACTAAGCCCACAATAATTGCAACAAGATCTTATTCTAATACCAGGTCCATTGTAATAAAATTAACATACTCTTAATCTTCATAATTGCTTAGTAAACATGATAACTTGTTTAGTGTAGAAGGGCATACAAATCCTCCTGTATACCAACATGGACTTTTTTTGCCTTTTAAACTAGACATTTTGTTTCTTTGCTCTCAACATTAATGATTTGACACTTCCTGATGTCATTTCCATGGATCATGTTCTTGCCCAATCATTAATCATTCTATATCCCTTTGTAGCCTGTTTGCATCTAGCTTTACATCATCAAACTTGACTATATTACACACTTTCCCTTTCATTGAAGTCATTAATGAATAACTGAAGGTCAAGCAATGATCCTTACAGCACTCTGGTTGCAGCCCATTCATCTCAAAAATGACCGTTTATTCCTGCTTTACGTTTCTGTCCATTAACCAATCTCCATTCTACAGAATCGCCCAAGTTCATTGAGCCCTAATCCTGTGTAGTAACCTCTTGTATGGCACCTATTTAACTTCTGAAAATACACATTTACTGGTGTCCTGCTCTTCCAGAAAGTTGTAACGTGGTGGAAGTGTAAATGGAACGTATAAGATAAGAACTTGGTGAGAGTGAGCATTCAGTGTAGACAGGGAAGGAGGGGCTGCTTTAAGTCTCCAATACATGCAGTTTGCGAAAGCCTGAGGGAGTGAGTGGACAATTTAAAAGAAGTCTCAGTCCAAACCAGTTTGTGAAAACAAAATAATTCAATAACTTGATAAATAAGTGTAATTAATCTGGACTTGGATAATGCTAAGCAGATTGAGCGTCCAGACTGCATTGAATGGAAATTTGTGGAAAGCTCGTTCATCCCAAGTTAAATGTACTTACATTTTAGTTCTCTCTGACTTACAGTCATGGAGTCATAGACATGTACAGCACAGAAACAGACCCTTTGGTCCAACTGATCCATGCCAACCAGATATCCTAAACTAATCTAGTTCCATTTGCCAGAGAGATTTGCTCAGATCCCTCTAAATCATTCCTATTCATATACCTATCCAGATGCCTTTTAAATGTTGTAATTGTATCAGCCTCCACCACTTCCTCTGCAAACACGCACCACCCTCTGCATGAAAAAGTTGCCCCTTAGCTCCCTCTTAAAGTTTTCCCCTTTCACCCTAAATCTATGTCCTCTAGTTCTGGACTCCCCCACCCAGGGAAAATACCTTGTCTATTTTCCCTATCCTCGCCCCTCATGATTTTATAAACCTCAATGACATGTTCATCGGAGACATTCAAAGGAAGCAGTATCTGGACAGTTTACACCAAACTCCATAACTGTTCATGCGGCGTTAGTATGAACTATAATGTGTGGAGTAGAAGACCCAGGTGAGATAAAGGATCAGCAATTCCATAACAGTCTTATTCCTCTACAAAGCACTGCACCAGGTTAAATTAATAGCTATGGCATATATTTTAAGTTTAATCAAGAGACTTATCTCCAAAAACACATAATCAAGAAAGAACCCACTCTACTCACTAATACAGCCTTTCTCTTAGACAGACTTAAAACAATTAACTTCTCTGATTCTGTGTTGTGAACTTCGCCCAAACCGGTTCCTCCAAGATTAGTTGTGAAATTAACAAACAATGAATTTCGCAACTAATCTTGGAGATAAGTCTCTTGATTAAACTTAAACTATAAGCCATAGCTATTAATTTAACCTGGTGCAGTGTTTTGTAGAGGAATAAGACTGTGTTATTTTCTGGGTCTGTACATAATGAAGGAGCAAAAATGGCCTTTGCAATGATATGTACTTGTCAGATGTGGGAGTTTAAGGGTTACTGTGGATTATATCTGCCATAATTGCTGTTGGATGCAAATCCTATCAGATCGAGTGGATCGGTTGGAGAGACAGATGGAAGCGATGAGGAATTTGCAACAGCAGCAGTGTGTGGTGGATGGCACTTTTAGGAAGGGGGGAATGTCTCAGGTACAGTCACACAGATGGGTTGACTCCAGGAAGGGTAAGAGAGGTAGGCACCTAGGGCAGGAATCTTTTGTGGAGATACCCATTTCAAACAGATATGCTGTTTTGGAAAATGTAGGGGGTGATGCATTCTCAGGGGAACGTTGCACGAACATCCAAGTTTCTGGTACTGAGACTGGCTCTAATGCAACAAGGGGTACGTCGGCTTCCAAGAGATCAATTGTGTTAGGGGATTCTGTAGTCCGAGGTACAGACAGACGTTTCTGTGGCCAGCAGATAAAAAGCAGAATGGTGTGTTGTTTCCCTGGTGCCAGGATCAAGGATGTCTCAGAGTGTGCAGAATGTTCTCACGGGGGAGAGGGGCCAGCAAGAGTTCATTGTCCACATTGGAACCAACAATATAGGAAGGAAAAAGGTTGAGATTCTGAAGGGAGATTACAGAGAATTATGCAGAAATTTAAAAAGGAGGTCCTCAAGGGTAGTAATACCTGGATTGCACCCAGTGGTACAAGCTAGTGAGGGCAGAAATAGGAGGATAGAGCAGATGAATGCATGGCTGAGGAGCTGGTGTATGGGAGAAGGATTCACATTTTTGGATCATTGGAATCTCTTTTGGGGTAGAAGTGACCTGTACAAGAAGGACAGATTGCACCTAAATTGGAAGGGGACTAATATACAGCATAGAAATTTGCTAGAACTGCTTGGGAGGATTTAAACTAGTAAGATTGGGGGGGGGAGAGGTGGTGGTGGGACCCAGGGAGATAGTGAGGAAAGACATCAATCTGAGACTGGTGCGGTTGAGAACAGAGGTGAGTCAAAGAGTCAGGGCAGGCAGGTACAAGGTAGGACTAATAAATTAAACTGCATTTATTTCAATGCAAGGGGCCTAACAGGAAAGGTAGATGAACTCAAGGCATGGTTAGGAACATGGGACTGGGATACCATAGCAATTACAGAAACATGGCTCAGGGATGGGCAGGACTGGCAGCTTAATGTTCCAGGGTGCAACTGCTACAGGAAGGATAGAAAGGGAGGAAAGAGAGGAGGGGGAGTGGCATTTTTGATAAGGGATAGCATTACAGTGTGCTGATGGAGGATATTCCTGGAAATATATCCAGGGAAGTTATTTAGGTGGAACTGAGAAATAAGAAATTGATGATCATCTTATTGGGATTGTATTATAGACCCCTAATAGTCAGAGGGAAATTGAGAAACAAACTTGCAAGGAGATCTCCGCTATCTGTAAGAATAATAGGGTAGTTATGATAGGGGAATTTAACTTTTCAAACATCGACTGGGACTGCAATAGTGTTACAGGTTTAGATGAAGAGGAATTTCTTAAGTGTGTACAAGACAATTTTCTGATTCAGTGTGTGAATGTACCTACAAGAGAAGGTGCAAAACTTGACCTACTCTTGGGAAATAAGGCAGGGCAGATGGCTGAGGTGTCAGTGGGGGAGCACTTTGGGGCCAGTGACCATAATTCTATTCGTTTTAAAATAGTGATGGAAAAGGGTAGACCAGATCTAAAAGTTGAAGTTCTAAATTGGAGAAAGGCCAATTTTGACGGTATTAGGCAAGAACTTTCGAAGCTGATTGGAGGCAGATGTTCGCAGGTAAAGGGACGGCTGGAAAATGGGAAGCCTTCAGAAATGAGATAATGAATCCAGAGAAAGTATATTCCTGTCAGGGTGAAAGGGAAGGCTGGTAGCTGTAGGGGATGCTGGATGACTAAAGAAATTGAGGGTTTAGTTAAGAAAAAGCAGGAAGCATATGTCAGGTATAGACAGGGTAGATCGAGTGAATCTTTAGAAGAATATAAAGAAAGTAGGAGTATACTTAAGAGGGAAATCAGGAGGGCAGAACGGGGACATGAGATAGCTTTGGCAAATAGAATTAAGGAGAATCCAAAGGGTTTTTACAAATATATTAAGGAAATAAGGGTACCTGGGGAGAGAATAGATCAGCAACGTGGCCTTTGTATGGAGCCACAAAAAATGGGGGAGATACTAAATGAATATTTTACAACGGCATTTACTGTGGAAAAGGATATGAAAAATATAGACTGTAGGGAAATAGATGGTGACATCTTGCAAAATGTCAGATGACAGAGGGGGAAGTGCTGGATGTCTTGAAATGGTTAAAGGTGGATAAATCCTCAGGAACTGATCAAGTGTACCCGAGAACTCTGTGGGAAGCTAGAGAAGTGGTTGCTGGGCCTCTTGCTGAGATATTTGTATTATCGATAGTCACAGGTGAGATGCCGGAAGACTGGAGGTTGGCAAACGTGGTGCCACTGTTTAAGAAGGGCGGTAAAGACAAGCCAGGGAACTATAGACCGGTGATCCTGACCTCGGTGGTGGGCAAGTTATTGGAGGGAATTCTGAGGGACAGGATGTACATGTAGTTGGAAAGGCAGGGACTGATTTGGGATAGTCAACATGGCTTTATGCATGGGAAATCATGTCTCACAAACTTGATTGAGTTTTTTGAGGAAGTAACAAAGAGGATTGATGAAGGCAGAGCAGTAGATGTAATCTATATGGACTTCAGTAAGGCATTCGACAAGGTTCCCCATGGGAGACTGATTAGCAAGGTTAGATCCCATGGAATACAGGGAGAACTAGCCATTTGGATGCAGAACTGTCTTAAAGGTAAAAGACAGAGGGTGGTGGTGGAGGGTTGATTTTGAGAGTGGAGGCCTGTGACCAGTGGAGTGCCACAAGGATCGGTGCTGGGCCCTCTACTTTTTTTCATTTACATAAATTATTTGGATGCGAGCATAAGAGGTGCAGTTCGTAGGTTTGCAGATGACACCAAAATTGGAGGTGTAGTGGACAGCGAAGAGGGTTACCTCAGATTACAACGGGATCTGGACCAGATGGGCCAGTGGGCGAGAAGTGGCAGATGGAGTTTAATTCAGATAAATGCGAGGTGCTGTATTTTGGGAAAGCAAATCTTAGCAGGACTTATGCACTTAATGGTAAGGTCCTAGGGAGTGTTGCTCAGCAAAGAGACCTTGGAGTGCAGTTTCATAGCTCCTTGAAAATGGATTCACAGGTAGCTAGGACAGTGAAGAAGGTGTTTGGTATGCTTTCCTTTATTGGTCAGAGTATTGAGTACAGGAGTTGAGAGGTCATGTTGCGGTTGTATAGGACATTGGTTAGGCCACTGTTGGAATATTGCGTGCAATTCTGGTCTCCTTCCTATCAGAAAGATGTTGTGAAACTTGAAAGGGTTCAGAAAAGATTTACAAGGATGTTGCCAGGGTTGGAGGATCTGAGCTACAGGGAGAGGCTGAAGAGGCTGGGGCTGTTTTCCCTGGAGCGTTGGAGGCTAAGGGGTCACCTTATGGAGGTTTACAAAATTGAGGGGCATGGATAGGGGTCGCTGGGTCCAGAACTAGAGGGCATAGGTTTAGAGTGAGAGGAGAAAGATATAAAAGAGACCTAAGGGGCAACTTTTTCACGCAGAGGGTGGTAAGTGTATGGAATGAGCTGCCAGAGGATGTTGTGGAGGCTGGTACAATTGCAACATTTAAGAGGCATTTGGATTGGTATATGAACAGGAAAGGTTTGGAGAGATATGGGCCGGGTGCTGGCAGGTGGGACCTGATTGGGTTGGGATATCTGGTCGGCATGGACGGGTTGGACCGAAAGCTCTGTTTCTAAGCTGTACATCTCTGACTCTAATAGGTGCAATTCATATACAATTTGAGGGTAAGGTTGAAGACTTCGAAGCATAACCTAGTATGGGGGAAGCATATTGGAGCAGAAATCTGCCCAAACGTAGCCAGTGAAGGATGAAAACTTGTAGGGAATTCAGTAAGAAACAGGATCAAGAGTTTGACATGGTATATTGGCAACCTTGTGCCAAGATGGGAGGGCATTTAATACTGATTAAAGGATATTAGAGTAGTGAAGGAAAGAATTGAATTATTGTTATCCAAGTTGGGAACATACAAGAAAGTGTGAATAAGAGGTCCTCTTTGAAAAACACCAGAAGTTTGGAGTGAAATTAAAAGATCAAACTTAATGGGTTGAAATCTGTGCAGTATTACCAATGTCAACTGCAAACTGCAATAGAGATGAGCAGATTAAAGAAGTGAATTTGTGGTGGAAGGACTGGTATGGGAAATACTGTGTACCATGTCATAGAGCATTGCTCGTGTTCCAGTGCCTGCACTAATAGTATTGTTGGATGGGATTTCAGAACTGGCTGAGACCTAAATCCTAACTAGGAAGCTGTCCGGGATGGGAAAGTCCAAAACTAGAGGGCATAGGTTTAAGGTGGGAGGAGAAAGATTTAAAAGGGACCTAAGGAGCAACTTTCTCACACAGAGGGTAGGTGAGTGTATGGAATGAGCAGCCAGAGGAAGTGATAGAGGCTGATACAATTATAATATTTAAAAAGCATCTGGACAGGTGCTTTAAAAGGAAGTGTTTAGAAGGATATGGGTTAAATGCTAACAAATGGGACTAGATTTACTTAGAATCAAAATTGTGGTGCTGGAAAAGCACAGCAAGTCAGACAGCATCCAAGGAGCAGCAGAATCGACATTTCTGCCATTTCTAGCACCACAATTTTGACTCTAATCTTCAGCATCTGCAGTCCTCACTTTCTCCTAGATTATTTAGGATATCTGCTTGGGATGGATGAGTTGGACCAAAGGGTCTGTTTCCATGCTGTACTCCTCTATGACTCTGACTTTCGAGGGCTTATAAAGATGGGCAGGGTACTTAAGGTAAGAGAGGGATAAGCTGGAAAAGTAGTATAAATTTTTCAAAAACCATTACAATACTGAATGGCTTAGACAGAGTAGATGTTGAGAAGATGTTCCTATTAGTAAGAGAGACTAGGACCCAATGACACAGCCTTAGAGTAAAGGGAAGACCTTTTAGAACAGATACAAGGCGATATGTCTTCAAGTAGAGAGTGGTGAATCTATGGAATTCACCACCACAGAAGGCTGTGGAGGCCAGGTCATTGAGTATATTTAAGACGGAGATAGATAGGTTCTTGATTATAAAGGGGATCAAAGGTTACCAGGAGAATGGGGATGAGAAACTTATAAGCTATGATTGAATAATGGAGCAGACTTGATGGGCTGAATGGCCTAGTTTCTGTTCCTATGACTTATGATCATGTGATCTAAAAAGAAAAGAGTGTACAGTAACAAGTCAGAAATTATGCTTTTGGCAATACAGGTGCAAAGAAAACTAAAAGCATTAGAGGAGCAGCATGGTGGCTTAGTGGTGAGCATTGCTGCCTCCTAGCACCAGAGATCCATGTTCGATTCCGGCCTCGGGTGACTGCCCATGTGGAGTTTGCACATTCTCTCGTGTCTGCATGGGTTTTGTCCAAGTGGTCTGATTTCCTCCCACAGTCCAAAGATTGGTAGGTTAGGTGCATTAATCAAGGGTAAATATAGTGTAATAGGGTAGGGGAATGGATCTGGATGGGTTACTCTTCAGAGGGTCACTGTGGACTTATTGGGCCAGATGGCCTGTTTCCATACTGGAGGGCTTCTTAGATTCTATGACATGAGTAAAACATTAGGGCAGAAAAATAGGTTAGAATAGTTGATTAATTACAGGCACCAATTTAGTTTGGAGGGGCTGGTAGAATAACCATTAGTGACACATAATTGCACAATGATCAGGATGGGAAGTAAATATTCCAGACTCTAATGTCTGCAGGAAAGATGGGAAATAGGTGGAGAGAGGAGTAGCATTAATAATTCCTCTATCATTGAAGGTAATTGATATTTAACGCCCCTTTTGATCTGATTGTCTGTAAATAATATATCTCTCAAACTAATGGATGGATTTCAACAAAATATCAGGCTATGGCCAAGGAAGAACTAATTAGTTTTGGAGAAAATGTGCATCCAGTTCTGGATTATTTTGAAATAATTATTAGCATTGAGAGACGGGCATATTGACTTTCGTCAGAATGTTATGGATTTATTTTTAAGGCAGTTTAGAATGTTGTATGTGCTATGATGAAAAATTGTTGCAGTTTTCAAGTGTGTGCTAAGTTTTCAATGAAGATTATTGAATAAAGCGAAAGCACCCTTACAAAAAGATTTCCTTTCTTAGCTTCGTAGTTTGACAGTATCAACTAATCAGATCTGGAAAATAATCAAAGAAACTAATGGAATCCTAGCCTCTTTCATTAATAGGATTAGAATGCAAGGCTGTTGGGATTATATTGCAGCTATACAAAGCCAACTGAGGCCACATAGCAGTCCTGTGAACAGTTCTTGACATCACACATTACAAAGGATAGTATGGCCTTGGTGAGAGTGCAGTATGGCTGGATCAGATTCGTGCCTTAACTCCAACGATTTAAATTATGAATTGAGATTACACAATTTTTAGGATTGTATTCCTTGGAATTGAGATAGTTAAGTGGTAATGTGATCAAAGTATGCAAGATATTAAAGGAAAGAGGAGGATAGAAACTATTTCTGTTGATTTGAGATGTCTAGGACTACAGGTATACCATAAAAATTGGAACTAAGCCTTTCAGAGAATTAGAAAATGCTTCTCCCTGTGAAGGGTGGGAGAGGTTTGGAACTCTCTTCTGCAAATGATCATCAGTGTTAGATCAACTGTTACTTATTACTTTCTATTGATAGATTTTAGACTGAAAAAATGTGTTAACTGACACAAGGCAAAAACGGTTTTAGTAAAATTGCAGATAAATTATCATTTCATGGAATGGTACAACAGGCTGTGGTTAAATGGCTTCTCCTGTTTCTGTGTTTCATTTTCTCAAACTCTGAATGAATTTGTCAAGTGTAATTTTTCTTTAATAAATCTAGTTGTCTATGTTTAATTATAACCTGGGGTAAATTACACAAACTAGGGTTGCATTCCCTGTAATTTAGATGATTATTAAAAACTGTGACTGAATCTGTGGTAAATAACTTCACTTCTGCTAGTTTCTCCCAACCTCACAAAAACATATAGAAATTGGATTAGTAGTTGCTGTCTTTGCTGTGTTGTCGCAATCTCCCTCACTTCTCCCTGTTCCATTATATAAATGCAGCAAAAATTTGTGCTTGCTTCTTAGGAGGTTTATCCCATGCCAGGGACAATGACAATTGCCATCACTTGCAGTCCACCTTTGCAAAGGGAGTTTGAAATAGGTGGTAATTCCACTATTGCTTGTCTAAAGAGCCTATCCCCAATTTCAGGTGTATACCCTGCCTGCCTACTGAGGACATTTTACCAATATAATGGGTAGCGAATAATGAGTGTGTACCTACTACCTGCTGAATCAGGGCCTATTTTACTTCTGTGGTACAGATAGTCAATTTCTTCATCTGTCACTAAATATTGTGCAGTAGCAGAGAGTGTCAGCATAATAATATGTAGGATTCACTTGAAGTGTCTGGGGCCTTTTACAACATTGTCTGAATCAATCCATATTGACACCATCCTACTCCAATAATCTGCAGCCTACTGTTGGGAAGACTTTTATTGTGCAATATCAAGGGGTGGGGTCGGGGGGTCATCGGGGAGGGTTAATGGAAAGCCTGAGAGTAAGACAAGGTATCCTAATAGGTGAAGGGATTAAAATCAGTCCGTAGCCTTCCAGTTCTTTAGTTCTGTGTTTGATTTGTCTAGGTCGAGGAGGATCTAAAATACGTGAGCTGGAAGAAACATCAGGATCAAAAATACAGGTAGGAACTTGTTGAGAATATTCTCAAAACTCAAATTCATTCTGATCTAGATATAACTGTAGAATGATTTTTCTGTAAAACACTAGCAGAAATTTCCAAGATCCCAGGTACACAGAGTTCTGATTAATGCTTTTCATCGAAAGCCAGTTGTAGGTTATTTACTATAACCAAAGTTATACAGGAGCAGATGAATGTGGTCCTTGCAGCACTTCTAAAAATGAAGACTCTAATGTATCAAAAGTTGAATTTCTGGTAAATCTGTAGATTAAATTTCCTGTCCCCATTTGCAAGTATTAGATTTTGCCATTTGTACCTCATCATTGTGAAGGTGAGTTGGGGTTGCTTAATTTGGGTCGGTGCAACAAAACTGTCTGACAAGTTGTCTGATCACAATCTGAAGAAAGGTTCATTGACTGGCCGCCTACTCTGGAAGTGACTTCGTTCAGACTTGCAGTTCCATGTGACTATGGGAGGAATCAGAAATTGAGATTGTATGTTTTCACTCTTTCTGTTGTCCATGTGAATAAAAAAAGGGTCTATATGATGGGATTAAACAATTCCAGTGTAAATAGCAAATGAAAGATTTCAGCAAGGAGTAGAATTGTGATGCTAGGACCGATGTTGAGTGATCAAATTTAAGATTGTTTAGACGTATTAGAGATCATGAGCAGTTTGGATAGTGTAAATGAAGAGACTTAAAAGTAATTGGTAAAAGGACAGTGACACAAGATTTTTCACACAGGAAGTGGTTGGGGTCTGGAATATACTGTCTGAGAGTGTTGTTGAGGCTTTCAAAACAATTGTATTATTATCTGAAAAATAAGAAACGTGATTGCAAGGTTATGGAGAAAAGGCAGTGGAGTGGCACGAGGCAAGTTGTTCCTTGTCTATGCCAGCACTTTGAATCAGGCGAAATGGCCAATTTGCCATGCTGTGATTCATTGTGTAATCTGCTTCACACATGTAGCTGGAGGACAGACATTGTTCAAAATGAAGAGAATGTCCCCTAACTGTTCTATGAGAATCCTGTCCCCGAGCACAGTGATGAAGCCCAATGTAGAAGCAACATTTCGTCAGCTGAAAGCAAAAAGCAAACTAGCATCATTTCTGAAACATTCATGTGTTCTTAAAAGCAGGATAAAGATCAGCTGGATCATGGCAACCGTGAGATTAAAGATCGAAAGCCTCTTGTAACAGAATTGAGGTTCTTTCAAAGTTTGAAGGCAGCAGATCTGGGGTTAGACTGTCACTCATCCTAATCCATGATATAAGGAGTGACTAATGTTCCAAACAAGCTGCACATCACTGCTGGGGAGAATGGTGTCTGTTAGCTTTCTGCGTCCAAAACCAACAGCACAAGCAGATACTAGAATATGCTGTTTTACCCCATTTTGGTGTCATAGGACTATTGATTTTACACTTTTTAAAAAAATTTCTTTCATGCTAGATATTAAAAGGAGATTTTGAAGTGGAAGTGAAGCTGTTTGGAAGCCACGCAGCCCAGCTGAAAGCCAAGGAACTAATTGAGAATATTGTTGAGAGGAGAAATGCAGATGAGGTGGATGGAGCTAAGAGGTCTGACCGAAGTAAGTCTGAAAGGTCTTAGTTTTAGAACATGGAACATTACAGCGCAGTTCAAGCCTTTCGACTCTCGATGTTGTGCCGACCTGTGAAACCAATCTGAAGCCCATCTAACCTACACTATTCCATTATGATCAATATGTTTACCTAAGGACCATTTAAATACCCTTAAAGTTGGCCAATCTACTACAGTTGCAGGCAGGGTATTCCATGCCCTTACTACTCTGAGTAAAGAAACTGCCTCTGACATCTGTCCTATATTTATCACCCCACAATTTAAAGTTATGTAACCTCATGTTACCCATCACCATCCAAGGAAAAAGGTTCGCACTGTCCACCCTACCTACTGTCTGATCATCTTGTATGTCTCTATTAAATCACCTCTCAACCTTCTTCTCTCTGACTAAAACAGCCTCAAGTTAGTCAGCCTTTCCTCATAAGACCGTCCCTCCATACCAAGCAATATCCTGGGAAATCTGAGCGGTGGCTCAGTGGTTAGCACTGCTGCCTCACAGCACCATGGTCCCAGGTTCGACTCCAGCCTTGGGCAGCTGTCTGCATGGAGTTTGCACATTCTCCCCATGTCTGCGTGGGTTTCCTCCAGTTGCTCCGGTTTCCTCCCACAGTCCAAAGATGTGCAGGTTAGGTGAATTAACCATGCTAAATCGCCCATAGTATTAGGTGCGTTAGTCAGAGGCAAATGGGTCTGGGTTACTCTTCAGAGGGTCGGTGTGGACTGGTTGGGTGGAAGGGCCTGTTTTCACACTGTAGGGAATTTAATCTAATCTTCACTGGTCAAATGCAGGAGGTGAAGATAAGTAGGGAATTGTCCACAGTGACTGAGTGTAGTTGAGAGAGGGAAGCACGTGCGCTGACCTGGGTTAGGGGAATGAAGTAGTGTTTGCGCTGTCTGTCTGAGGATGGGAGTTGCCTCCCTTGATTGATCAAACAGAATCATCACATTGATTGGAAGTTGCTGTGAAAAACCTGATCCAGGGGTTCAGTTCATGAAACCTATGGTATAATTGTGGATTTCAGAACCTGTCACAAACCAGTCGAGTTTATGGATCAGAGTTGAAAAATGTGATGCTGGAAAAACACAGGTACTCCAGCATCTGCAGTCCTCACTTTCTTCGAGTTTATGGATCAGCCAAATTAACAAAAGACCTATTGCTCTCCATTACTCTAGACGATAATTGTACAAAGGGCACTCTTCTAAGTGAGATGCCAGTGGTCAGGGGTGTGATTTGTGATTGTTTGAGCCTGAGTTTATGATGCTCTAAGTCTAAAAGCAGTTGACATTGTGCCACAGATCTCTGGATCTCAGATGTGAAAGGAAGCTCACAATCTGTTGGAAATCTGCATTAATTTTGTCTTTTCTCATTCTTTCCCTCGCCCATCCCTCAAGGCATCTCATCGAAATTAAGTAGCAGTGCAAGGACCAGCTCTGATACTTACTCTGCTAAATGCAGCAACGTGAACACACCCCGTCCAGTCATCAACTGGAACTCACTGCGTGCAAACAAAGAGAAATATGAAGCCATGAAGTGGGCTGGTTGGTATTTCCCTTCTGTCATCTGATACATGCACTCAGAAACCCTGGTCACCAATACGACTGAGGCTGAGTCTCCGTAGCCCATATTAGATTGACCAGAAAGAATCTGTTTTACAAATAACCACTTTCTCTTTTTGCATTAAGGCCTTTCACCAATTAAAAAAAACTTCTACATCGAAGCTGAGACAGTTGTCAATATGACACCAGAAGAAGTCACAAATTGGAGGTAATTTTTTTCTGAAATCTGACAATACAAATTCAGAAGTACATTTTCCAAAACATTTGTGATTTGATTTTAAGTCCAGAAACTAAAAAGCTGCAAATTTCCTTCTACATTTCTCTTGCAGCATTTAGCTGGTGGTCTGGTCTCTGGATCTTCCCATCCGGTGCTCAATCATGCTTTAGAAGATTAGAAAGCAATATAATTCAAACAGGCCACATTGCAAAATCTGCTGCTTTGTCATTTTCAAGTTAGAGCAATTTGCTTTATAGAAGGTTTTGGCATTCAAGGCCAGTGTTGCATGTAAGCTGCACAGTCGTGTAACTGCCTAAAAGTTCCTATACCAGCCAAGTACGAGTCAGCCCCTTTAAGTTACCTGCACTTGCAGTCTGTGCAATTAGCTTAAAGGGCCTGGTCACTTAAACAAATTCCAAAACAAAAGATAAGCTGGTCATGACTGAGTTAGCAGCAATCTTGTTTTAGAATCTGAAGAAAGTAAGTTCAAAGATTCAGCCTATAATCAAAGCTAGCGCTCCTGAGGCAGTGCTGCGTGGCTGTGCTGTGAGGTAGGCAGTTCCAAGCAAGAGCTGTAATGTTAGTGGATCAGTAATGAAGAGTGGCTACACTCTCAAAGCACAACAGTTGCCCTGTGGAAAGTACCATGCCAAGAGAATAATGCCATGCCAGAGGAAGGTAGCACCAGGGAAGGGCCGTTTGTTAGATGGGCTGCATCACCAGAAGGGAAACAATAAAGGATATTTGCACCATCAGAGGAGTGAGGCTGAGAGAGGACTGCACTGTTTCAGGTGATTTTTTTCAGATGAGATGTAAATCCCAGAGGCCTCATCTGCCCTGTCAGGTGAATGCAAAAGGTCCTATGGTACTAATTTCAAGTAAAGCAGAGGAATACTCTCTTGTGTTCTGGTCCACATTTACCCCTCCATCAACATCATTACTACTGATTGATTGTCTGCTCATTTATCTCATTACTGTTCATGGGATCTTACTGTATGCGTGTTGGCCATCACCACATTTCTTGCATCATAATAATGATGATTCTTCCAAAGAAAATGTTTCAAATAAAAAAAAACCATTGATTTTCAGCATTTCCAATTCTAAAACAAAACAAATTTCTGGAGAATCTCAGCACATCTGACAGCAACTGTGGAGAGAAATCAGAGTTAATGTTTCGGGTCCACTGTCCCTTCTTCAGAACTGATCATAGTGAGGAAAAGGTTAGTGTAAATGCTGATACTGAAGTTGGGAGAGCAGCAAACGATACATGGAGATAAAGCTCAGAGACGGAGAGGATAGTAGATGGACAGACAAAGGAATGGACAATTAGCCTGGGAAAATCTATAGTGCTAATGGGGATCATCAGTATGGTAGCAGCTCACATAATGACAAGGACTGGTTTTTTGTGGATTGAGGTAAGGACATAGGCGAAGGTGCTAAAGACTAAAAATTATTGAACTTGATATCGAGTCCTGGAGGCTGCAAGGTCCCCAAGCAGAAAATGAAACGTTATTCTTCCAGCTTGGACAGAGCTTCGCTGGAGCACTGTAGCAAACCTCAGACAGAAATGTTGGCCAAGGAACACAGTGCTATGTTGAAGTGATAGGCAATAGGAAGTGCAGGGTCATTTTCGCAGACAGGGCATGGGTGGTAGCCCAGTCTGCATTTTGTCTCCCCAATGTAGGGGGGACCACATTGTGAGCAGCCAATACAGTAGACTAGATTGAGTGAAGTGCAGATAAATGCTGCTTCACCTAGGTGTGTATGGGGCCTTGGATAGTGAGCAGGGAAGAAGTAGATGCGCAAGTGTTACACCTGCGATTGCATGGGAAAGTGCAGTGTTGCGGGGGGGGGGTGGTGTTAGGAGTGGAGACATGTCTGATGGTGGCGTCTCGCGAAATTTGCCAGAACCTAATGATCCTTTGGACATGGATGCTAGTGAGATGGTAAGCAATGACCAGGGGAACCCTATCACTATTGTGGGAGGGAAGGGGTGAAAGCAGAAGTGTGGGAGATGGATTGAACACAGTTAAGGGCCTTGTTGACCACAGTGGGGATGAATCTTCAGTTTAGGAAGAATTTGGACATTTCAAAGAGCCCTTTGTAAAAGCTGACATCATCGGAACAGATGTAACGTTGATTAAGAAACTGCGAGAACGGAATGGAGTCTTTACAGGAAGCAGGGAGTGAGGTTGTGTAGTCAAGATAACTGTGGGAGTCTCTGGGTTTGTAGTGGATAGTGGTCATCATCCTGTCCCTAGAAATGAAAACACAAATGTTGAGAAAGGGAGGAATTCGAAATGGACCAGGTGAAAGTGAGGGCCGGGTGGAAATTGGAAGCAAAATTGGACGAGAGAGAGAGAGCAGTCTGATCATTGTCATCAATGTTCCAGAGAGAGGTGTGGGTGGGGCAGGAGTAAGACCTGAACAAGGAACGTTCCACTTAACCTGCGAAGAGACAGGTGTAACCGTGGCTACACTTTTGACCTTAAGTAAAGGAGGGATTAAAGGAGAAGTCGTTCAAAGCGAGGACTAACTTGGCCAGGTGGAGAAGGAGTAGGTGGTGGTGGATGAGGACAATTCAAGTCTTTTCTCCAGGAGGAAGCAGAAAGCCCTGAGACCGTACGTATGAAGGAATTGCACGTCCGTAGTGAGAGGAGATGGCTGGAGCCTGTGAATTGTCATAAGTGTAAGAAAAACCGTGGATATAAGTGAAAAGGGACTGGATTAGGGGAGAAAAAAATTGAGTTGAGATAGGAAAATGCTTCATTGGCTTTGAAGCACTTTGTCCCTATCTGAAGCTGTAAAAGTGCTGAATTCTCAACTGAGAGGAATGAGAAAATCTTATTAAAATGTGATTTTTACAATGCTTTGTCAGAGTAGATGCAAGATCAATGTTACCCCTAGGTTTTTGGGAGTGGATATAATGTGTAGAACTGAGACACAGAATAAGAGATCATTTAGGGCTGAGGTGAGGAGGATTTGCTTCACTCTGAGGGTGGTGAATGTTTTGAGGAAGCTCAGCCACTGTGTAGTTCTAAGTCTGTGTTGGTGCATTTCTCCATATGAAATTATCAAAGGATGTAGGGTTAGTTTGGGAGAATCGTTTGAAATAGAAGATCAGTAATAATCTAGTTGAATACAGGCTCAAGGAGCTGAATTGCCTACTACTGCACCTGTTCCTTATCTTGCCTTCTCCTTACAATTCTTTACTTATACTCTTGTGACATCTGCGAGCCAACTGCAGGGGTGACCAGTATTATGCAACTGTGCTCAAGTGATTGGAGTGTTGTGCAGTCCTTGGACTCAAATCTGCAAGCAAGTGGATTTAATTCCCAGACATCTTAGTTGTTAGTATTTGAGTGGTGGCATTTGTACTCTAGCTGTTATCAGCTGTTGAATGCTCTCCATTTTATGGAATGTGGCTGGCTTCTTACTGAAGCAAAAAAGAATTATTGCTTTCGCCATCTGTGTTTTGGTCACTTTTATTTTGCCCTGACTGCTGTATAAATATTGAGTAATTATTCTAGCAGATGTAGTTCTGCTTTTTACCATCGGCTCTCAACAAGTACTTTCCCTGCTGCTGTGTATGTGGGAAAGCTGTATAGGGAGTGTTGATGAGTAGTTTGGAATTGTGAGGAAGGAACTGAACCTTATTTCTATTTTCAGATGCTAAGGGCAGGTGGACTCTTCACACAAGCAGTTCCAGTTCCAGGTGGATAAGGGTCAGGAGTTTGTTATCTTAAAGCAACACTTTCCATCGTTAGATTTACAGTTTAATCTCGGAAGAGTCGTTTCTGAGTAGGGAGTTGCCTCATATCCAGATGGGAAGAGCTGATTAGCTGCAAAGTTATCAATCTCATTCAGAGCTTCTCTTGGCAAGAACAGTGTATTTACTCTTAGCGGTTCTTGCCTGAGAGAGAACAATTCACATATGTTGACCTTTTAATACTTCCTTTGACCTGCATGAATCCTGTTCTTATATTGATTTTATTGCTCCTCAATTTGAGTTAAAGTTGTGCAAAATAATTCTTCCTGTACTGTTCATTTCATTTAAATGAGTTTAAGTAACTGTGGTGGATTCAATCTCTTTGGGTTAAAATACAACAACCCATTAAGTGCAGTAGACTGTGGACCTATTGTGTATTTTGGATAAAGTTTGCATTTCTGAGTTATGAGATCGAGTTTTTGCTACATTGTGCTTTTTTAATGTAATTAATCAAAAATTGTTGTGACTGGTGCAAAAAATAGAGAATTTTAAGCACAAATTGAATTCAATGCAAATCATCTTTTTGTGATTCTGAACTAAAAAATAGCCCAGCACAAGAAAGTACCCAGACACCAAGCTGAATTATCGCCATTGAATCTTTTCATGTATACCATTTATGCTCTTTCAAAAGAGGCTGCATAAATGAAGCTTTTGCTTGATACACAAGAACACAAATACACATATTTTAAAAACATTTTTCCATTTAAAATTAATTTACAAAGCCATTGACTAATATATCCTTTAATATCAGTAGCAATTCATCCTATGCATTTGTTGGAAGTCATTTTCAGTCATTTCAAATAAGGCAAAGGTGGAGATTAATGTTAAATAAATTTTTTTCTTGTGATAAACTAACTTTCTGTTGTATAAAAAAAAATGCTAGGTTACCATCCATGAATACATGAAGCAATTTGTTTTCAAACGTTGCACAGTATAGTGTTACCCAGTAGCTCAAGCTCATGTTAGATTTTGCATTTGGTGATATGCTATCTGGGCGGCATGGTGACACAGTCGTTAGCACTGCTGCCTCACAGCGTCAGAGACCTGGATTCAATTCCCGCCTCAGGCGACTATCTATGTGGAGTTTGCACATTCTCTCCATGTCTGCATGGGTTTCCTCCGGGTGCTCCTGTTTCCTCTCACAGTCCAAAAATGTGCAGGTTAGGTGAATTGGCTATGCTAAATTGCCCATAGTGTTAGGTGAAAGGGTAAATGTAGGGGAATGGGTCTGGGTGGGTTGCACTTCTGCGGGTCGGTGTGGACTTGTTGGGCTGAAGGACCTGTTTCCACACTGTAAGTAATCTAAACTAATCTAATCTATTGGTTGAAGTGAAAATGGCAGGGGATTGGGGAGAGAGTGCTTAAAATGTGGCCAGATCACCAACTATATGCAACAAAGCAACTTAAGGCCATTAAATTTGAACTCCATTTTGCTTTCCACATCAATCACCCCATTTAAAAGTAATTTGATAGGTAAAATGATTGAAGATATTTAAATATTTATATTATGAAATATTGATGCATATATTGAACTGATATGTAAGGGCAAATATTATAGGTTTGTAGAAGTGGAATTCTTTTATAATCTTGCAAGCTGTTTCAGTATGGTGGGCTTATCTTGCTCATAGGTTTCCTATAAAATGTCTTCAAACTGGATGCCAAGCCGTGTTGCTACTTGCCTCTTAATTCTAAGTTCTCTCATTCTGTTACGAAGCACTTGATCAAAGACCTTTTTGACAATCTAGATAAATTACATACACTATATTATTTTTCCTACTCTGATACTTCATTAATCAGTGAGATTGGTGAAGCACAACTTTCCTTTGACATTCATGCTGACTGTTCATTATTATAGCTTCAATTTGTAATTATCTGTTTTTTCTCTTCAATGAGAATTCCACTTTTCCTATAATCAATGTTGAGCTGACTGGTCTATAATTCCCTGGACATGTTCTGCCCCATTGTTAAACATGAGAGTTGTATTAGTTATATACCAGTGCTCTCGAACTACACCTTTTTTTACATTGAATTATTAAATATATGTAGTAATCTCATCCCTAATCATTTTAAAATTGGTGAATTCAATCCATCTAATCTAGGAATTTTATCCTATGAATTTCAGTTTATTCAGAACATTCCCATTTATGTTTAAATGTGCTTATCTTATTGTTCATTTCATCATTTAGTGTCATGACTACATTCCATCTTCCTGTGAAACACAAAACAAAGTAATTTAATATTTCTGTCATTTCTTTCAGTACTTATGAAATTATCCTGTCTACTTTTGACAATCTTATTCCAACCATGGCTCTTACTGATGTATCTATGAAATATTTTACTATTTTGTTTATGAAAATTTCATAATTTCTCCTTTCCTTCCTAATTATTTTACTTCTCTTCTAATTTGTTTTTGTTTCTGTCTGTTATCCGTACACTTAATTTCCTAACTCTCAGTTATGCTTTATGCCTTTTAGTTATCCATGGAATTGCAAAACTGTTCAGTCTGAGTTTTCCTTTTAGCTGAGTAGACTTCTCCTGCATTATGTGGAGGACTGTTCTAAAGGTTTCCCATTGTTGTTCTACATCATTGTTTCCTAATATTGTTGCCCTTTTTTCTTCACGTTCTATTCTCAGCCTCTCAAAATCAGCCTTTCTTCAAGCTATAAATGTCGTTCTCATTGTACTTTGTTTTGTTCTATCATGGTCTTAAAGTATGTTCTCACTATTGCCTAGATAGTCCCCTTACTTTTACTTCACTTGCCTTTTTAGATTATGTCCCATTACTAGGTCCAGTGATGAATTTTCTCTTATTTGGATTTTTACATTTTGGAAATAAAAAGTAAGTCCTGAATACATTATAGGAACAAGGCCAGCATTTGTTGATCATTCCTAATTGCTGCCAGGAAGGTGGTAGTAAGCCACTTCTATGCTTTGCAGCATTGTTGCTGTTAAAGGTGGTAGTTCCTGAATTTTGACCCAGCCACAGTGAAGGAACAGTGACTATAGTTCCAAGTCAGGATGATGTCTTGGCAGGAAACTTGCAGGTCATGGTGTTCCCATGCAAGTATTGCCCTTGTTCTTCCAAGTGGTAGAGGTCAGAGTTTGGAAGGTGCTGTCTAAAGAACCTTGGTGAGTTGCTGCAGTGCATCTTCCATATGGTGCAAACTGCTATGTATCAGTGGTAGAGGAAATGAATATTGAAGGTTGTGAATAGGGATACTGATGAAGCAAGCTACTTTATCTGGAATGGTGTCAAGCTTCTTGATATTTGCTGAAACCACACTTAAAGGCAAGTTGGGACAGTATTCCATTATACTCCAGACTAGTACCTTTTTAGATGGAGACAAATTCTGGAGGATTCTGAAAATTACTGCAAGATTCTAAACCTTTCACTTTCTTTTGTAACCACAATATTTTTGTGGTCTACTTTCAGTTTCTGATCAATGGTAATCCATTGAATGTTAATTGTAGGGGATTCAGCAGTGGTAATGCCCTTGCATATCAAATAGAGATGGTTAGATTCATTCTTGTTGTAGACTTGAAGGGAAACTTACAAGTGGTGGTGTTCTTTGAGATGACCAGGAGGAAAAGAGAAGATTAATATGAACAATCTATAATTCTGACTATTTAACTAGCCTCTGATGGATGTAGCTGGAAATGTTAACAAATGAATTGGTGTTCCAAAGGTTGGTTAGTTTGAGATACAAAGTAATTGTCAAGGTTATAGGACAGCTAAGGAATGAATCTACCTTTTGATTCTTGCCTTAGAGATGCCAGCAAAAGGTGGGCTAATTTGAACGCTGGTGTTTAATTAAAGCAATATTATGAACTTGCTAGCCTATTACTTTTCTTTCTTGCTGTTCTAAAATTCCATATCAGTGTTACTAGTTAAGCCACACTGAAAACACATTCAGATCTCCCTCACTATGGATTACATAAGTCGAAAACCATATTGCTGTGACAGAAAGGTAATATTGTGCGAAATGTAGCAAATGTCTTTTGGCAGCACCTCACTCGTACATGTTGGTAGTGGTGTTTATAATGTGAAGAGAGAAACCAAGTTAACATTTCAAATCCAGTATGACACTAGTCACACATGTTCAATCATACTGGAGTCAACATCAACTCTTTCTCTCTGCATGGATACTGCCACACCTGCTGAATTTCTTCAGCATCTGTTTTATTTCATATTTTTAGCCTCCCCAGTATCTTGCTTTTACTTACAATGTGAAATGTTCTGACAGCACTCTGCTCCCTTGTGAAGTGTATGATGTAACTAGGGTTGTTTTGTTTTATTCAGTCATTGGATGTGTAGACTTGCTGGCTATGCCAGCATTTATTGCCCATCCCTAATTGACCTTGTGAAGATGTTGGTAAGCTGTTGTCTTGAAGTGTTATAACTCAGTCAGTATAGGGATACCAATGATGCTGTTCAGGAGAGAGTTCCAGAGTTTTGACTTTGTGACCATGAAGGAGCAACGTTACATTCCAAGTCATGATAATATCAAGAAGCTGGCAACCAGACTTTATTTCTCACCCCCACGCATACTGCCAATGTGTCTCCTCCTGCATCAGACTGCCAAGCAAACTCTTAACTATTATGGTGGATGATATGGACACATTCAACGTAACCAGACTAAAGGAAAAAACAGCATTAGCATATAAATTTAGATGGGAAGACAACTAATGTTTGAATTGAGAAAGATGTGTACTCCCTGTGCAAATGTTAAAGTTGGGAAAAGGATTCTGGGTGACTATTGACAAGTCACTTCATTGTTGAGCAACAGGATTCTTATTAATTGGGACCCATTTCAAGACCGATCATCAGTTGAACTTCCTGGAATGAACACTTAACAAAGGGATGCCACTGATACATACCACTTCACTGATTTGCTTTATTAAGGTGAATGGGAAGTGTTGGTATGCTCCAAAGGTGGAGGCAATTGAACCATATAAACAGTTATCCTACCCATAAGCTGACCCTGCCATTTGTTGCAGCCATTATTCACGTTAATCTTTCATTTTGCAAGCGCAACTTTAGTTCAGAACCAAAACACCAATCTATGGCTCTTGCTTCAAATAACTTAGCGAGAAATGGGGAATGCAGCATTGTTTAGAAAACGTCACAAGTAACAATGGTGTTTGTGTGGAATAACTGATGTGGAATTATTCTTCACAGTATGTGCATTGGTCTGGTTCAGTGAGGTAATCTGATTTGTGAAGAACAGGAAGTACCACTCCAGAGCTGCGAGCAGCCTCTCGCTCCTGTGATCTTTCAGCATTTGTTTTCTTGCTCTGCCGTCTCTGATGTTGAAAGAATGCTGTTTAATTGATTAATTTCGTTGTCTGAGACTGCTGCTGGTAGGAGGAGGTACAGTAGTTATCCTGCATTTCCTATCTTCATACTTTATCTCAAGTTTCTACCTCATGCCAATCACCTAACACTCAAACCAGCTGTATCATATAGTGCTGTCCTTAACTTGCTGCAAAAATGTTCCCAGTTTCTCAGAAAGCTGCACAAGTGGCCCTCGAAGATTTTGTCACACACACACAGACATGTACACCCACCACCCCGCCCCTGAATCCTTTTGATCCTCCTGTTGGCAAGACCGCCAATCACTATTACGACTTGAGCCAGAAAGTTGTCTATGTTATCTCATTTCTGTCCCGCAAAACCCATTTGAGGCTGAGAAGTGGGCAATCATTTGTAGTCTCATTCAGACCAGAAAGCTCAATGATCTCAATGAAGCTGAGCCTCGAAACATAGCAAAGTCAGAAGCCAGTGGGTTGCCATATTAAAATTTAGGCCTTTATTCCAATTCTAGTTACTTGTTCTGTAATGTTGCAATTTAGCCAGCAAATTGTGAAGCCAGATTTGCCAGTGTTAAAGCTCCCTCTTTTGGCAGAAAAGGCAGATTCTAGCCATACACTTGTCCAGTAAGTCCTTCATCTGTTTACAGTAAGAATTTTTTTTATTATTTGAGCTGTTGTTAACTGTTCTAATCTAATAGTGAAATCTAACTTCTGGCCAGACTACATGTTGTAGCAAAAAGGTTATTACTGTTTTACAATTAATGACAAGCTTCAGTATTATATAATTATAGTACTAATATCTTGTCTGTATGCAGCTTTCAGTATCACTCATTCCTTTTTTTATGAAGGGTGTTCTTAAATATTAAGGTGCACCTGATGTCTGTCTTTTAATTAATACTTGGAAAATCCCTGGTTTTTGTTACCTCAGCACCTATCCCGAGTTGCTGTATTTTCAAAAATTCTATTTGTTTGCTGTGTTGCACGTTTAAAATGTACTATGGAAGACATGTTCCTGATATGATGAAATAGTGTATTATATCAAGGTACAAAGGCACAGCGTTGTTGATTTCTCCTTTAGGGTCCTCCCTCCAGTTTCACTGATCAGAAGATACTGACTGGAAGCAGAGTTATACAATTAAGGCAATGAGAATTTCATCATTATGACCCACTGATGCACTCCCTGCACCTCATTAAAACAATATGAGAGGGAGCTTAGGAGGCGGTCACCTTTCCTTTGAATCTCTGGAAATTGACGAAGATTCTTTCGAAGTTTTAAAGTTGTATTGTCTCAAAATATTTGTTACAGAATCTCTCTGAATTGATGTGCTTGTTTTAATAGAAAGTTAAACAACAATATAATATGTGAAGATATGATTGAAGGCAGTAAACGACACATTCCTAATCCAGTGCGCACATTTGTGGAAGCTTTTGAGCATTATCCAGAGGTCATAGCAAACATCAAGAGAGTTGGGTTCCAGCATCCAACTCCTATCCAGGTATGGAAAACGTCATGTATATTCCTATAATCTGATTGTTATGTGAATGCAAGTGTGACTTAGTATTGTTTGTGTGGATTGTTTCTGCTTCAGTCTCAAGCGTGGCCAGTAATTTTACTGGGGATTGACTTGATTGGAATAGCGCAGACTGGAACCGGAAAAACCCTGGCATACCTCTTACCTGGTTTCATCCACCTGGACCTACAGCCAGTGTAAGCTACTATTTTCCATATGTCTTTCTCACATAAAAATTCCATCTTCTTTCTCTCCTTTGCCCCTTCTGTTATTAACCTTGTTATTCTTCTAATTCTAGCTAGGGTTCATTGAGCCACAACTCATCAGATACAAATCAGCTGAGTACAGGAGCAGTGCACAATGTGGTGAGGCAAACCCTGCTGCTTTTTGCCATGATTGTCTGTACCAGCCTACTGAAAACTGATAAAAACAAACAAGCCAATGACAATAGTGCTGGCTTCACTATTTGGACAGCACATTCCAGTCCCTGAGAATATTAAGAGGTCTTAGTCATGAGTTCAGGCTTTTAGAGCAAAACAGTGCCTTGATCAGGAAGAGGTAAGACAAGAAGGAAGGAATTAAAGAAATTAAAATGGTTTAGATAACACCAAAATGCAGTATGTAAGGAGGAAATTATTAAGGGAGGGGATAACTCGGTAATATACACTTACTGGGATAGATCAAGTTAGCAAGTTTTAAGATTTGTAGCTCAGGTTGATGTTCTGAATGTAGGTTTGCTCACTGAGCTGGAAGGTTCGTTTTCAGACGTTTTGTCAGCATACTAGGTGACATCAGTGAGCCTCCAGATGAAGCACTGGTAGCATGGCCCGTTTTTTATTTGTATGTTTTAGGTTTCTTTGCGTGGATGACATAATTTTTTGTAGTGATGTCATTTCCTGTTGTTTTCTCAGGGGGTGGTAAATGGGATGCAGTCAATGTGTTTGTTGTTAGAGTTCCAGTTAGAATGCCTTGCTTCTTGGAATTCTCGTGCATGTCTCTGTTTGGCTTGTCCTAGGATGGATGTGTAGTCCCAGTTGAAATTTTCCCTGGACTAGCCACCAGGATACATGAACATCAACTAGCCATAAAACCCTCTCTCACTAGCATCCTTACATACAGATGAGGAAGGACACCACTTCGACTGGGACAACATATCCATCCTAAGGCAAGCCAAATAGGGACATGCACGAGAATTCCTAGAAGCATTCCAACCGGAACTCTCTCAACAAACACATTGGCTTTGATCACATTTACCACCCCTGAGAAAAAAAACAGGAAATGATGTCACCACAGAAAATGATGTTATCCACGCAAGGAAACCTAAACACACAAATAGAAAGTGGGCCATGCCACCAGTGCTTCATCTAGAGGCTCACAGATGATGTTGCCTAGTATGGTGTCAAAATGTCTGAAAACTAACCTTCCAGCTCAGCGAACAAATCTACATCCATAGATCAAGTATGGGAAATTCCTCCTAACACCAGAAATCACTATTGAAGATTATCTATTTGGCATCTTGAAAGAACATTGGAGACGTTCTGGACTGTAGCTTGCATTAGTTTGAGTCAGTAACAAGATGACATTGATTTCAGATCAGCACCTTGTCAATAAAATTGCATAGGAAGCAAATGGAAGGATTTTAATGCTGCTGGGTATGGAGCAATTGAAATAATGAAAGGTGCAGTGTCTTCATGCTAATATTTGTAAAAGGGCAATGGGCTAGAACTGAAGGGAGAGCTCACTCACCAAGTGATCTACAGGGGTGATGGAGAATGTGACAGAGGGGAAACTGTGTAGTGAGATGCATGGTGGATGGAGAGTGAGACCAGTAGTAGAAGTTGCTCAGAAAGAGAGAGTGAGCGCATAGGCTGATGGGAATGGGCTGAGGGTGAGATTATTCAGAATGAAGGGACATGGATGGTGGGGAATTGGACCACTGGTGAAGTGATTCACATGGAGGGCACAAGACTAAGGGGTGAACAATCTGAGGGGAGGGGGGATAGAGAACGGGACCAAGTGGACATGGAATTGGTGAGATGATGATGAAAAATTGTTCAGATGCGGGAGCAGGGATGTTGGGGACTGATATTGAGATTCACAGAAGGGGAACAGGTATGATGGGGAATGGGACTACAGTTCAGAGAGAGGATATGGGGATGATCGGGAGGTCACAGAAATGATGAGGAATGGGACTAGGTGATTATTCAGAGAAAGAATGTAGGTGATGTGAATGGCTCTGAGGGGAGAGATTATTTGGAGAGAGGGATGGGGTTGCGAGTTAATGGCGACCAAGAGGGCTGGAGATACGTGTGTAATGTAATTGCACGGACCTGGCACTGGTACGAGGGGCTGAACTGGCCTCTCTTGCTGTGAAATTTGATAGTAATCATTGAAATAGCAGTAAAATTAAGTTTAAAACTCAACAGAAAGTCTGAGAAGTCATGAAAATTCTTGTACTTTGTCAGTTTTCAGAGACTGTCAGATTAACCCTGGGCTTTGCATAAACTGCAGGGTTAGTGGTTTTGCTGAGTGTACTTCTTTGCATTAATTGCTTGGCTTTAGCACACCACAAGCATGTGACTTAAACAAGTAGCCCTGCTGAAAAGATTATTGTCAGTGTGACAAATGAAATCTGTACCCGGCACTGCTTTAAACATGATAATTCTGTTCTCGTATCTGAATTCAAGACAGCCATTCCTGAGACTATCTCAGGCATTATTCAGTAATAGATTTCTCTTATGTTAAAGTTCAAGTCTGGTGTTGTTTCTTTCAAGTGAAACATTAGTAGTCTCAACAAGTTTAGCTTAGATTCTCAGTTTTGTAATAGGAAGTGAAACCAGTGTACAACATGTGATATACAGCATGTGATAATTGATGTAGCAAAAAAAAACTGTGGGGAAGAAAAATCGTTGTGACCAATTACAAAATCTGGAATTTTTAAAGTAAATGTTGAAGTGAATTAGTGCAGTATAAACGGATCAAAATTTAAACGCCTTCACATTTGAAAAATGCTAACTGTGCCTTGTATAGTTCCCCATGAGATTACCACACTGAGATTGTTAATTGATGTGATTACGTCACTGTAATCCTCACTCAATGAGATTACTGCACTAATAAGGATAATTATAGACTTCAGCATCATAGTCTAAATGATTAAATGCGCAGAAAAATGGCAGATTGGTGTTTAACATGAGAAAGTGTGAAGTGTCGGGAGAACTAATATGGAAAGAGTACTAGAAATAGCACTATTCTGGAATGTGGATGAAGAAAGAGACTTGATACCTATATACAGAATTCCTTAAACATCAGACAACCTGATATAGTTCTTGAAACGTATTTGGGTTACTTGATTTATATTCAGAGAAATGGAATATAAAAGCATAGCGATCTTGCTGGAACTTATTGGTTAGGCCACGGATGACCTTTTATAGACAATTCTGACACTTCAGAGATGTACAATGTTTAGAAAGATGTGGAGGGAGGTGGAGAGGTGACCTCTTGTAAATTTTCAAGATAATGAAAGGCTTTGGTCAACCAAATTGGGGAAATTTGTTCTTTTTGACAAGAGGATCAATATTCAATGGTTGTAAATCAAAATCATTAGGATAAGTAGGAAGATACAGGAGAATTTTATTTCCTGCAGTTCTTAGGATCTGGGATGCTTTACCTGACACAAGTGATGGAAGCTCGTTGAGTGAGTTTGACAGGTATTTGACCATGAGAAACTTGCTGAATTATGGAAAAAAGCTTAGTGTAATTATGATGACTCTTCAAAGCAGCAGTAAGATGTGCTGAATGGCCTTATCCAATGCTGTAAATTTCTCTAGCTAATCATTAGTTAGTGAGCTAGCTCCACTATAATTATCCTATAGCTCTTTCAGTTGTTATGTTGTGGCTGCATTTAGAGGTTACTGACTGCAGATAGCTGCAACAGTTCTGTTGGATAAGTAGTCCTTTCTTTATTCCTGGATTTTCTGATAAATTGGGAACGTTGTCGAACGATGCCATTTATCTGGTGTCAAATGAGACATTGAAATTTTGATCACACTGAAACATTAATAATCACATTGATATGATTGCACAAGGCCAAGACCTGGCTTCTTTGTTGCATTGTAAAGTTTACCATGAGGTTAAACCATACCTGCCATCTGTAACAATTCTGTTTGTATTTAGGCAGCGGGAGAAAGGTGATGGCCCAGGGATGTTGGTACTCACTCCAACAAGAGAGCTTGCTCTTCAGATACAGGAAGAGTGCAACAAGTACAGTTACAAAGGAATTAAGAGGTACTGATGATAGCTGTGCAGTACTTTAACAGTTAGAGAAAATTGCTTCCATATGTCCTGTTGTGTCTTTGTAAACCTCACCATAATGCTCCTGCTCTAGCAGTCGGAGCCAACAAGATATTTAATGGTGGAGTGAAGGCTTGCATTTTTGGCTACTCAGTGGATTTTGACTGCTGAATTTTCAAATGTTCAAATCTCAAATCCACAGTACCTTCAATAATATGAAATCAACAACACTAACATTCCTGCAAGATGAATATTAAATGGTGCAGTTTGGTTGCACATACGGTGCACCTTAATGTTTCTCAGACTGACAGCATGAGAAACGGCCACAGTGGATAAAACCACCTGTGCTGAACCATGACCTCTAGGTTCCATTTCTCAGACACTGGGAAATGTAAAATGTTGTAACAAAGTATAGCAAGAATTGTTTCTCAGGGCCTCTGATTTCAGTCTGTATTGCAGCTTTCTTGAGTTAAGTCTTGCTGTGCTCAGTATTCAGCCCCACGTGATAAGAGTGGTGCTGCAAATAGCTGGAAGTGTCCAACTGCAGGCGGTATTATTGATGCCGAGGACATTAAACTGAACGAATAACAGAAGGTGCAACGGGTTTTTTTTAAATAACCAATTCTCCAATTCCATATAAAAATGTTGTAAAAACAGAAAATGCTACAAATACTCACGGTCAGGCAGCACCAATATAATGTTGCCAGACCTGATGAGTATTTGCCATTTTTTTTCTCTCCCTTTGGATTTTCAACATCTGTCTTTTTTTTTGCTTCAGGTAACCATACCTTCAGTTTCTGCCCAATTTTGGGAATCTTCCACCACCTTGGGGAGACCTTGAGATCATAGGAGCAGATATTAGGCCATTCGCCCCATCTGCTCCACCAAGTTATCATGGTTGATAGGTTTTTCATCCCAATTTTCCTTCTTTCTCCATTTTAACCTTTTGATCCCATTGGCAATCAAGAACTTATCTACCTCTGTCTTAAATATACTCCATGACCTAGCCTTCACAGCCCTCCATGGCAATGAATTCCACAGGTTCACCACTCTCTGGCTAAGAAGGTTTTTTCTTGTATCCGTTCAAAAAGGACTTCCCTTTACTCTAAGGCTATGCCCTCGGGTCCTCCTCTCCTGCCAGTGGAAACATCTTCCCAACGTCTAGTCTGTCCAGGACGTTCAGTATTCTGTAAGTTTTCAATTGAGTTCCCCCTCACCCTGCTAAAGTCCATCGAATATAGTCCCAGAGTCCTCAAATGTTCATCATGTGTTAAGCCTTTCGTTCCTGGGATCAGTCTCATGAACCTCCTCTGGACCTGTTCCAGGGCCAATACATCCTTTCTGAGGCATGGGGCCAAAATTGCTCTCAATACTCTAAATGTGGTCTGACCATAGAGTGGATAGTGATTCATGTCAGGCTGTGTTTCTGAACAGCTTTTCAGGAAGTAGTGGCCATTAATCTGGGAGGGCTGTTCTGAAGGTGCCCCTGTTATATCTCAAACAGGATCAGAAAATTAGTTCATGTTCTTGTTAGCATACATGCCCCACTCCGGTGATGCATTTTACATGTCAATAAAATTATAGTGGGAGATCAGGACAATCCCAGTGGGAACTCGAGCTCCAGATTTGTTCACTTGAACAAGGGATGTTTTTTGTATTTTTGCACCGTTTTATGTTGTTGAAAGGATTTCAATACCCTCAAACTCTGTGTTTAATTGTCAGATGTTTAAATCTGCAGCATTTGTATTTATGGAGGAGGAAGCCGTAAAGATCAGATCAGTTTTGTAACAAAAGGAGTGGACATAGTTATTGCAACTCCCGGGCGGTTGAATGATCTTCAAATGAACAATTTCATCAATCTGAAGAGCATCACATATTTGGTGAGTGAGCAGGGGAAATGAAGCAGAACTTAACCCCAGGTTTCACCTGTTTTCATTTGAATGCTTTATTTAACATTGAGGGTGTGGGTCAGTGTCGGACGGCTGCACCAAAGGTGCCTGGGCTGGCCACCTTTCACCTGAGGTGTTAAACTAGTGTCATGTAGAAGATCCCACAAGAGTGAATAACACCTTAACATTAACTCCTATCAACTGCTCTTTGCTCATTGCTCTTTGTTTCATTTTGCTATATGCTTACCTATAAAGTAACTTGGTGTGTACTTCTGAAATAAACAAGTAGATGTTGATCCTCTCCTATATTAGGTTCTACTTGGTTTTGTTAGATAATGTTGTTTTTCTTGCCTTCAAGTCATGCAGGGATAAAGCATCCTCCTGGTGAGTTGATTCATTAATTGACTGCAAGTGAAGGATGGAACACCTTACCAGAGTCTGTACCAACGACTTACAAGTCAGGCACAGCAAAAGTTCACTGAGGTTTCACACTGCCTTGCCTATGTTGATGGAGGGCCACAGCTCCAGGACACTCCTCCTGTCCCGCACTAGCATACGTCTCTGTTCCCAAACCAGCCACCTAGTTGTCTACCTGAGAAATAAGCAGAATGCTGCAAATGGTCAGCTGTTATCTGTAGAATGAGTGAGTGAGAGAGAGAGAGAAATAAAGTTTATCCTACAGGTCAGTGACTCTTCAGAATTGGAGTTGAGGCTGCTCAGAGCTAGTTCTCTGGGCTGTCAGTGCGGAGACTGACTCAGCTCATTTCATACTGAATCCTGATGGTCAGCTGGCAGAAGGACTTTCAGGTTGTCGAGCCAGAATGAATTTCAACCCAGTCTCCAACCTTTTCAAAAGAACTTTCAAATTCTGACATTAATGCTGGACATTGCATTTGTGATTCACATTACAGATACATTGTTTAGATTTTGCTTGGTTTAACCAGTCTTAATTGAAATTCTAAATCAAATAGATGTCTGAATGATAGACTGGAATTGAAGGAAGTACCTAAAGGTCGACTCATTTGTAAATGGCTGGAGAAATCTCTGGAGTTGCATTGCAGTATATTTGTTTCCCAGTAGATGGCATTTTTTTCAAACTGTTTCAGGTGCTTTTTTTTGAGAGTGGGAATTATACAGGAGCAAACATCTATGTTGGGTCCTTTTTGTGAAAGAAGCTTGTCTTCATATCAGTCCTTACCACAGGGAATGGTCACTGACACCACAGCCTGTTAGCTAGAGGACCTGGGAATTGCTGGAAAGGTCAGCATATTTGGCTAATCCCAATTCCCCTTGAGGTGGTGGGTAATTTCACCTCCTATCAGCCCAGCTCCAGACCATTGGATTATTATGCATTGGTTAGTCAGTCTCTTTGCTCAGGTTAGTGCCCTATGCCTGATGTCTGTAATGATGTTCCCTCCATGAGGACAGATATGGGGATGTTCGCAGAAGATTGCTCATTCCTGTTGGCAACCCATCAGAAAATAATTTGTGGCAAGACCTGAATGACATCTAGGCTTAGGCTGATAAGTAGCAAGTAATATTCATACCATACGATTATCAGGCAATGAGCATCCCCAGCAAGAGAGAATCTGAACATTTCCCCTTGGCAATGTCAGATAGCCCACTATCAACATCAACTAGAAACAGAACTAAAACATTCATATAAATGGTGTGGCTACAAAAGCTGGGAAATTTACAGTGGATAACTCCTCTCTCCACTTCTTAAACATTCCAGCAGGATATTGATTAGGTGATGCCTGGGTGAATATGGCTGTCACAACACCAAAGAAGCTTTACACCTTTTATGACAAAGCAGCCTACCTAATCGGTGCCTACCTTAAACTTTCTATCCCTGCACTACCATCTACACGATGCACTGTAGTGGCTTGTTCAAGGTTCTTCAATAACACCATCCCAACGTGCAATCATCACCACTCAAGAAAAATAAGGGAAAGTGCATGGCAACAAGCTTCCATCCAAGTCTCTGACTATCCTGACTTCAAGTTACTTTGCCGTTCCTTTGCTGTCAAAATCCTAGAACTCCCTTCCTTCACAACGCGTTGCAAGTACATATTCCATAAAACTTGCAGTGTTTCAAGAAAGCAGTCCACTGCCACCACCTCAAGGGGAATTGGGATTAGCCAGATATGCTGACCTTTCCAGCAATTCCCAGGTCCTATGAATGAAGAATTAATACAATCACATTTATACTTGAAATTCAGTGAATTGGAGTTGGGTCGAGGAAACAGGGTGCATCCTGCATTCAGACTTTGCTTTAAAGTCAGACTTTCTATTTTTCCATATTTCCATCATAAATTTCTCTGTTCACTTTTATTGTTGAAGCTGCACATTTATTGATGCATATGTACATCCTGCCACCACTGGTAAGAGGGTGTTATTTCCACAGGACATATCTGTATATCTGGACAGTTCCTCTCTGCATTTCTGAGACTATTTCAAAAGTTAGCAAGTCCAAGTGTCATTGTGATCTGCTATCTTTGCCAGCAATTGAGTCCTCAAACCAGCAGTGACTATGTTGCTAGATTTCAGTATCTTGCATCCACATTGAATTTTTTTTTTTGGTTATTCATTCTTGTGGGTATCGCTTGCTGGCTGGCCAGCATTTAATACCCATCCTGCGTTGGCCTTGACAAGGTGGTAGTGAGCTACTGTCTTGGAGTCATAGAGATGTACAGCATGGAAAGAGACCCTTCGGTCCAACTCATCCATGCCGACCAGATATCCTAAATTAATCTACTCTCATTTGCCAGCATTTGGCTCATACCCCTCTCAACTCTTCCTATTCATGTGCTTATCGAGATGCCTTTTAAATGTTGTAATTGTACCAGCCTCCACCACTTCCTCTGGCAGCTCATTCCACACACACAGCATCCTCTGCAGGGAAAAAGTTGCCCCTTAGGTCCCTTTTAAAGCTTGTCCCTCTCATCCTAAATCTATGTCCTCTAGTTCTGGACTCTCCCACCCCACGGAAAAGACCTCATCTATTTACCTTATCCATGCCCCACATGATTTTATAAACCTCTATATGATCATTCCTCAGCCTCTGACCCTCCAGGGAAAACAGCCCCAGCCTATTCAGCCTCTCCTGTAAGCTCAAACCCTCCAACCCTGAAAATATCCTTGTAAATCTTTTCTGAACCCTTTCAAGTTTCATAACTTCCTTCCTATAGGAGGGAGACCAGAATTGCACGCAGTCTTCCAAACATGGCCTAACCAATGTCCTCTACAGCCGCAACATGACCATTCTTGAACCGTTGCAGTTCACCTGTTCAAGAAGGCAGCACACCACCACCTTCTCAAGGGCAATAAATGCTGGCCAGCCAGCAACACCTACATTCCACAAAAATAAAAAACTAATATATATTTGAAGAAACAAACAGACAATGGAGTGTGACACTATTTGGCAAACAAAACTAAGGCATGGTCCAATAACTGCATCAACCCCCATTTAACTTGGGCAGGAAAACCTTAGAGTGGCCTTTCCCCACTGCACCTTGGCAGCAGCTGTCCCAAGATTTAGTGCGTCCCTCAACATATAGAACTGGACCTTGGCATGTGCCAATCTGCAACACTTGGCTGAGGTCAACTTCTTGCTCTGGGCGTTACTTTCTGCTTTCACTCCCAGGGATCCTTTACTCCACTCTGTTCCACCAACTGAGTCTTAGCTCAGCCTTCTTTCACATATGTTAACAGTCTTGACATCTTACAATTTCACCTGGTTTGAGCACGGGGTACATGTGCCATACAACCACTGAAGGTGGGGTAACTATGTGATTTGATGGGCCTTCCATTCAACCCATCATAACTTCCCCCAGGGTGCATGACCCTTCATCTCTGTAACATTTTGACACAGTAGTCAATCATTCTTGTGTTTTCATTTTACTTCCTTTTCACAAATACTACTTTCATTGTTTTAAAGTCCGTTTCTCTATGGACTATGTCAGTGCCTTATCATTTAAACACCCTTTTTTGTACTCTTTCAAGCTACAGTAACCATTTTATCAAGTAGCTGTGCATGTCTAAGACCCATTGTTCAATGCATTTTTGTCAAGTATTAGCTCATATTTGTTACTTCAGATGTAACTATCTCTTTTGCACGGTTACATGTAGATCCCAAAATCATGCCATATATTTTTGACTTTCAGGCAATTTTTTTGGAAGATCACATGTAGGTGGAGAGTGTTTGTGTACCATCGTTGCCTGGTCCCAGTGTTCTACTTGGTGGCCAAATCATCTAATTCAGTTCCCTTTTGAAAAAACCCACCAGCAAGGCCACACACATTTCCAAGAGAAAACTACAGTTTGATATCATTGGGTGTAGCTAAATGGATTATATCCAATGTAAGTGACTCCCATTTCCATTTGATGCTGTGACACTTTTTCCCTGTCACTATTGTTTTAATTCAAAGTATGGCCCACATCAATTATCATTATAACTAGTGAAAACTTTACTATATAGAATAAACACAGGCATGTTTTTGCAATACCTTTAAAAGTGACAAATGAATATTAATGCTTGTGATTTCAAGCACTACAAATTTCACTTGTTTGGTCTTTATTACAAAAAGTACATACAATTTTCTAAAATGTAAGTGACCATCTTGTACTCAAATTTTCTTCGTTCAAAATTATTCTAAATTCAAAATTGACAACAGATTTGGATTTATTTTATGTACAGCCCCAGCTGTGGTGTTGAGCTAATTAATTTCTTCCTGAGAAATCTATCCCATTTTTTATTCTGATGCACATTAAAACCACTCGAACTGTTTGTTTCTATTGGCTCTTGGCTTTATATTAAAATGTAAAGGTTTAAATTTATTTGTCCTTCTAAAAATCAATTGACTTTCCCATCATGTGCTTGAATAGCAACCTCTATCAATCCCAATTTCAGGAATCATACATTTAGGCTTGGTGATGTTTAAACAGTGAACTTTCAAAATTGTAGTCTGTTCAAGGTTGTCCTATTTTTCAAAAACTTCCAGCTCTTATGGTGTGTTCTTGAAACCCGTTCAAAAAAACAAAACAAAAACCATTGTTTCTCTGGAAGAAACCCAATGGGTTAGTAATATCTAAACATATCTGTAATATTTGGAAGTCTAGAATTTTGTCCTTTCCAAAATCATATATTTCATCATACAGAAGATGTGTGAGAAGATTTAAAGCTGTCCGAGACGGAAAAAACTACAGATCCTGGAATGCAAGGTAGACCATCGGAATACTAAAAGAACACAGCAAGGCAGGCAACATTCTGAAGGGTTACACCCAAAATGTTGACTTCTCCACCTCCTGATGCTGCCTGGCCTGCTGTCGTCTTCCAGCTTCCTGCTTGTCTACATTTAAAACTGTCAGCAGAAAGAGTTAACCCAGCTCGTCCCGGAAGAGGAAGAGCCTAAGTCACCAGGTGATGGCATGTCGTACTTTCATGTATTTGATTTAAAAATACTGTCAAAGTCTTCTGATAATTTCAGGCAATATTTTAAATATCTATGGTCTTAAAGAAAAGCTTCCCTAGTTCTTTCTTTGAAAACCACTTTCAAGTTAATGAGTAAATAGACAAAACATTCCTCATTGCCAATTCAGAGTTCAAATTCGATGCTTTCCAAAAAGGTTTATCTATGTTTTTGAGAGCAGGCTAAAGCATTTTCTTCACAACTCTTCTCTTTAAAGACTTCCCAGTGAAATAAGATTTGGAAGTCTTGAGCCTCTGATGCTTTTGGGGTAACTTTGTTTTACTACTGATTTCTGTCGAATGTAAGGAGTGCTGATCTTGTAACTGCCTTGGGAACTCTGTCTGAATAAAATCCAATTTTCACAGAGAGCTTCTTTAACTTTGGAGTTGAAAGAGACTTGCTGATCTTATCTCTAATTGTGCAAAAGGGTCCAACCTCTTTGTACAGTCCTTCTGGCTCGTGGATGCCATTACACACTGGCTTTGTTTCACTACACAGGGATGGAACAGTTGGGGAAGTGCTGTCAGCTACATTCTCAAGGTTATGCACCTTCTGTTACAAGTCTCAGATGATTTCTGCCTGGCGTGTTTTGTTTTTTGCCATCAGATAAATCTGTTCAAAGAGAATTGCCTTCTCAAAATTCTAGTTTTCCCCACTTTTAGAGCACCAATTCATGCTCACAAACAATTAAGGTGAGCAAATCTTATTACCCAGTATTAAAGATTCACTCATATATTACAACAATTACAAATATTACAGACCTTAGAAGACCAGAAAATGAAATTCTAAAGGCAGTAATTCAATCACAAAGATTTTGATATTTGCTGTTTATCCAGGACTTTCTCTTCAAACTAAATACAACACTGGCAGTATAGCATTTAAAGGAAAGAGGAAATAACTTTAACTTAATTTCCTTTCTTCATTTGGTTTTATATGTCTTCAGTCAATTGCAAGAGGTAAATTTTCACCAAGCCCTAAAGAAAGTAATTCCAAAATAAACATTTCCTAGCAGGTTCTTTATACAACTACTGATTATTCCTTAATGGGACATTTAACTCCGACATCCATGTTCCAACTGCAGTCTACACTCTACACTCTCAAAAATATAAAATTTGAGTTAATACAAAGGTATTTGGACGCATTTTGTTTTCTGCGCAATGGAATGTCTGGAAAAAGATAGAAAGTACTATGAAATGGTGATATCAGCATGTAATGTTAGATTCAGAATAATATTAATAGTGGGAACTTTACTCCACTTGTTGGACTTTCCAAAAAATATAAAAGCCTTGCCAGATCTTGAGCACCGGGGGGGAAGAACACAGCTGACACAAGACAACATTTTGGCAGCCAATGAATAAAAGCATGTATGAACTAGATCACAAAAGGTTAACAGCTCACTGTGTGCACTCAAAGCATTCACATCTAGAGAAAGAGGATTTATTGCCTTGGTCAAACACAAATGCTGGGTCTCTCTCTCTCTCTCTCTCTCTCTCTCTCTCTCTGTGTGTGTGTGTCTCTCTCTCTCTCTCTCTGTGTGTGTGTCTCTCTCTCTCTCTCTCTCTCTCTCTCTCTCTAATATGCTTTGACAGCCGATGGACTTGATCCCAGGCCTCCTGACTTAAGTAGGGACACTACCACTGTTACAAGAGTCTCTCAGTTTTAACTTTATGTGAGATGTGCAAATAGTTTCACATCCAATGAACCAGCAGAAATCGAACAAAAAAAGATTTATTATCCTTAATTCAACAACCATGACACCAGTCCAGCTTTTCAGTCAAGTCCTGCCAGTAGAAGCAATTCTGAGATCCATCTCTGAGGACTTGCAGCTGCATGCATAGCTAATTTCATTTGTCCAAACTATACTGACTATATCTCATAGCTTCACACAACTAATTTGCTATGTACAGTGTGTATCCTCATTCTCCATCTCTCTCTCGCTCTCGCTCGCTTGCTCTTTCTCTCTCTCTCGATTCCCTCCACCCCTGTTTGTTGCTTTTAATGCTGGACTGCATGCTATACTGCTCTGCCTCTCCTCAGTTTTATCTACTCATAGTCAATGTACTGCTCTCCTCCTTTAATTTTCGCTTCTCCCAAAACAACATACAGAAGCCAGTCAGCGGAATCCACCTCATTGGGGTGAAACTTCCTTCAGTCAATCCTGTTTGGCATGGAGTAGCCCCTTGAGATTTTGCTCCAAATCCTCTACCTCCCACCAATCCCCTCCAATAAACTTCACGGGCCTTAACCCCAGCCAACCAGTTCACTTGCACATCGTACCCATCGTTAGAGGACCATTCTGAGATGCAGAATGTTTCCTCAGCTGTGGAATCCATCTTGTTGAATATTTTTAAAAGTCTCATTAAAATAAATGCAAGAAAATACATGTGCTTCAACACATAGCAAATTTATTAGCTTAATCTGTTTAACACATGCACGAACTAATGAGCAAATCTATTAGCTTAATCTCTCTAATAGAAATACAAACTAATGAGTCACACAGTCTTTCAGCCATTGGGGACTTGGTGACAATGGCACATGGAGCTCTACCTCAAATTCCATGACACTGGTCTCATGAACCCCGGGCTGATATGGAAAGTCCCCCAATATTAATACTTTTCCGAATCTGACATTACGTGCTGATATCACCATTTCATCGTACTTTGTCTTTTTTCAGACATTCCATTGTGCAGACAACAAAATGCCTCCAAATAGCTTTGTATTAACTGCATAAAAGAATGTTCCCAGCTCTCCTCTGGAACCCTTCCTCCACTCCTCTCTCCCATTTCTCTCTCCTCCTAGCCAAAACAGGCTGTTATTGTAGTAGGCTAGTAATGTTCCATATGTCTCTAATTGCTGAATGTCATGTCCAATGAACCTTTAACTACTCACCCTTAAACAACCTGGTTTGGCGATACTTTTTAAGCCCTGCACTACAGTGACAGAAAAAAATCATTTCTGGTCATTTGATCAGAAAATGAGGATTAATGTTATTTTTCTGCTTCCTTTAAACAGGTGTTGGATGAGGCAGATCGCATGCTGGATATGGGATTTGAACCTCAGATTATGAAGATCCTTTTGGACATACGACCTGATAGACAGACCATTATGACCAGGTAGAAAAGGGCTGACTGATGTATTCCTCACCTCGAATAATCGGCTTTAAATTTTTTTTTTTGCACGAATCTTTATTCAATTTCCACCACCAGGAAGATAGGAAAACACCCGAGTGGCCAGTGACAAGCAGTGCCCTTCACATCAAAGGGCAATGCATCTCCTGTTTATATTATTTTAATTTCCTCCACACTACCGCCTAACTGCGCTAGTGCTTATTTTTTTCCCCAGCACCCATAGTGTGTGTGTGCAGGTATGAGACACAGTGAGAGACACAAAGTGTGCAAATCTTTATTCAATATCCACCACCAGGAAAAATAGGAAAACACCCGAGTGGCCGGTGACAAGCAGTGCCCTTCACATCAAGCACTCCTGTTTATTTTCTATTATTTTTTTTTCCCAAAGAGACTCCTGTTTTTTGTTTTGTTTTACCCCCACACTACCGCCTAACTGCGGTAGTGCTTATTATTTTTATTCCCAGCACCCATGGTGTGTGTGTGCAGGTGTGAGGCACAGTGAGAGACAAGGTGTACAAATCTTTATTCAATTTCCACCACCAGGAAAAGTAGGAAAACACCCGAGTGGCCTGTGACAAGCAGTGCCCTTCACATCAAAGGGCAATGCTGTGTGAACAAACAGTGAAGGGGAGGGCAGGGACTAAATCAAAATAGAGTTGGAGGGGGAAATGATGCACTCCACTCCCTGCGGCAAGTAATCTGCTTTATTTTTTTTATGTCTTTTTCTTTGCTTATTTTTCCCACCTTTTGGTTTTTTTTTGTGCACTCCTGTTTATTTCTTTTTCCTTTATTCACCCCCACACTACCGCCTAACTGCGGTAGTGCTTATTTTCCCCAGTACCCATGGTGTGTGTGTGCAGGTGTGAGACACAGTGAGAGACACACAGTGCAGTAATCTGCTTTAAATAAAACAACAAAGCAAGTTCATTGGTCAAGAACTAATCACTGGCAGACATTGTACAATTGGCTCAATATTCCAGTCAGGATTAGGGGCGGGGGTTAATGATTGTCAGCACTGAGCCTGCAACCAACTGAAGCAGAATGAGGATTCTCTGTGCTCTCGGAGTTCATTCCATATGCAGAGAGTTTGGCAGGTGGTTAGCTATGTTTGGTACTGTACTCCGGCACTGAGCATCATAGGTGGAATGACCCAGTGTCAAATCAACATCTTTTCAGGAAAACTGTAAAGCAGATTGGGGTGAAGAAAGATCTTAAGAGAACAGTTTCATGCTTACAGAAATGGTCCCACATCGTGTTGGAATCAGCCTTGGAGCACTTTGCAAAGAGTAAAGTTGAATGCTCAGCAATAGACACCAGTACATGTTGTTAATTCTTTGTTCTCTCTCTCTCTCTCTCTTTTTCTCTCTCTCTCTCTCTCTCTCTCTCTCTCTCTCTGCAGTGCAACATGGCCTGATGGGGTTCGGAGATTAGCAAAATCGTATCTGAAGAATCCAATGATGGTTTATGTAGGAACACTGGATTTAGCAGTGAGTAAAGGCAGAGCATTGGGTTTCATTTGCAAGCTTTTGAACATGTTCAGAAAGTAACTATAATGTATTTTGTGCAGCAGGTTATTATAAAAGCATGTCACACTTCGAAATTGAGGATTTTGACTGTTTGGTTTGTTAAAGTAGCTTAGGGTGTGCAGGAACCTGCAAGACTGAGTTTTACTCAAAGGTCCACTTAACATATCTGAATGCAGCTAAAATTTTCAGAAGGTTAAAGATGATTTAAAGATCTGGTCTGGTTGGTGATTTTAAAGCTAGCAGTGATTAACTGTGGTGGCACAGTGACACAATGGTTAGCACTGCTGCCTCACAGCACCAGAGCCCTGGGTTCGATTCCAGCCTCAGGCAACTGTCCGTGTGCAGTTTGCGCATTCTCCCCGTGTCTGCGTGGGTTTCCTCTGGATGCTCTGGCTTCCTCCCACAGTCCAAAGATGCACAGGTTAGGTGGATTGGCCATATTAAATTGTCCATAGTGTTCAGGGATGTGTAGGTCAGGAGTAACTGTAGAGTAATAGGATGGGCCTGGGTGGGTTACTCTTTGGAGGGTCGGGTGGACTTGTTGGGCCAAACGGGCTGTTTCCACACTGAAGGGATTCCATGAACTTACAATCAGTGGAAAAACTATCATGTGGAGTCAAGACAGACAGGCCTTTCGACAAAATTGCTGCAACTATTTCAATCGTACATTGACACATTATTTTGGAACAGCACAAGGTGACTAGAAAACAGGACTGAGGGATTTTAAATTACCCTAGTATGTGGGCAAGTTGGACAAATTGGGATTGCAGTCCCTTGACTTAAGAAGATTCTGGGTTATCTGAAGTAATTCAACAAGTTAGAGAGAAGATATTTTCCTCTGGTAGTAAGGAGTCTTGGATAAGTGGCACAAACTTAAAATTACAGCTAGGCCGCTGAGAGATGGTATCACAAGCATTTCTTCATGCAGAGTATTGGAATTCGGAAACTCTCTTCCTCCAGAAAGCAGTTGGTGATGATGGTCAGTTGGAATTTTCCAGGCTAAGGATCAATAGATTTTTGTTCAGGATCAAAAGATATGGAGCAGAGGCAGGTAAATGGATCTGAGTTGCAGATCAGTCATGTTCTAATTAAATGATGAAGTTGAAAGGTCTTCTCTGTAGTTTGAATGCTCATGTTTTAAGGAATGTGAATTTGTGTAAATTCAACAATCTTGGGGGAAGATATGGCAAAAGGAAATGGTATGGAATGTAGTGTCAGTGCAACTTGTACTTCCTTAATGTTGTGAGTATATAGTTTTGCTAAATCTTCCCAGTGATGCTAAATACATAACATATTAATGCCATAATTAAATTGCCACACTGAATGTGTTTCTATGACACAGTAGAAGAGTGCTTGTTAGAAGCAAATTCATGATGTTTTTCTCAGGCAGTGGAAACGGTGGAACAACATGTACTAGTTATCCCTGAAGAAGAGAAAAGAAGCTACACACTTCACTTCATTGAGTCCATGAACCCTGAAGACAAAGTCATCATCTTTGTGGGAAGAAAGCTCACGTATGTTGGGTACTAACTATGTTCATGGAGGTGTACTTAGCTCAATTCTCGTCATTTATTTTTACTGACAGTCTGAAAGGTTTCAAAAGCTCAGAGATTCTGGCAGTGAACTTGTTGATGCAAAGTTGAGTGATGTTAGGCCCATGGCAATTAAGTTGCTGTGGGTGAGGCTACCCTGGTATATTTAATCAGAGTAGTTCATTGCTCTTTAAGGATATAGTGCCTGAAGCAATAGTCTAGCTCAGGATCTGGGGCAATTAAGAGGTCAGATTAGAGAAAGAAAGCAAGATTTGTATTTGTTTGGCAGCTTTACGACTTCAGGATGTCCCAAATCTTTCACTGCCAAGTTTTATGTTTATCCTGGGACAATAATATTGCTGGCTGATCGTCTGGTATTTATTGTTCATTCCTAGTTGCCCTTGAGAAGATGTTGGTGAGCTGCTTTCTTGAACCACTGCAGTCCGTGTGCTGTAGGTTGACTCACAATGCCGTTAGGGAGGGAATTCCAGGCTTTTAAGTGAGTGACAGGGAAGAAGCAGCAATGTGTTTTGAAGTCAGGGTGATGACTGTTTTGGATGCCTTTCAGGGATGCCATATATCTGTTGCCCTTCTAGCTGAAATGGTCATGGGTTTAGAAGGTGCTGTCTAAGAAGTTATCATTAATTTCTGCAATGCATCTTGTAGGTAGTACACACTGCTGCTACTGAGCATTGGTGGTGGAGGGAGTGGATGTTTGTAGAATTAAATACTTTTGTAGTTTGCTCTGTTGTGCTGGAAGAAATATGGTAGCTAATTTACACACACAGTCCCATGCCAACAATGTGCTGATGACCAAATAATCTGCTGATCATTTTGGCTGAAGAATAAGTATTGGCCAGGACAACTAGAGTTCATCGCATTACAATGGGGGCTGCGTGAGGTGTATGAGTTTCCACATGCAGGTTAATTGCATATTTTCTCCCCTAGTTGATTCCTGACTTATTTCCTTTTATTTTAAAACACTTTGTTGACTAAGTGCCAGCAGCTTAACAGAGTCCCAGACTTCATGTAGTGTAGTTACAGCTGGGAACAATGATGGCAACAAATGCAATCTCAATTTAATTCCCAGTTACCCCAAAACAAATCTCAAGGTTATTTTTAAAAATCAAGTATTTGGCTGAATAGTAACTTTCAAAAGGGAATTGGATTGAGTACTTTAAAACCCAATTGTGTCGGGCTATGGAGAAAGAATAGAGGGGTGGACAAGTTGAACAGTTCGATCAAAGAGACATCAGAGGAAAAATGGTTGAATTGATGGACATCTTCTGTGCTGTAAGATTCTATATAAGTTAAAATATTTCTGGGTCATTTGATTTGACTGTATAAGAAGACCAGTGATAACTCTAAAGAGAATTCTTGCAAATGTAAACACTAATTGATCTTTATTGGATAATGGTTTATTGCAAATCACTAGCTGGACTTCTGTAGAGAAGTGCTTCTAGCACAGTGGAAGAATGTTCCGTTTATTGCTTCGCATCAAGTCTACAACAAAGAAACCAGGCCCATGTCCAACCACACTTCACCAGTCTGAAGAGCAAGATTCTTCCCACCCTTCCTCATTGAATGCAATCAGGATAAAGGTTTCCGTGTCTAATTTGCTTTTCACTGTCTAATTACACCAAAGTTGATAAAGTCTCACATAAAGTCTGTTGTTATTTACTCTGTATGCTTGAATTCTGACTTGTTTCTGGACTTGTAGTGGCATTGTGTAGGGTGGTTTTAGTTTAATGTTTTGTATGTATGTAAATTAGCTCGTTGAGCTTGAAGGTTTGTTTTCAGATATTTTGTCACCATACTGGATAACATCATCAGTGAGAGTCTCTGGTGAAGTGCTGGTGGTATGTCCAGCCTCTCTCTTTATAGGTCTTGGTTTCTTACAGTGGGTGATGTCATATCTTTTTTTTCAAGGGAAGGTAGATAGATCTAAATCGATATGTTTATTGATGGAGTTCTAGTTAGAATGCCATGTCTCTAAGAATTCTTGTCCGTGCTTTTGTTTCTCCTGTCCTAGGATGTGTGTGTTGTCCCAAAGTCGTGTCCTCCTTTCTCTGTATGTATAAAAACTAGTGATAGTGGGTCGTGTCTTTTCGTGGGCAGTTGGTGTTCATGTATCCTGGTGGCGCGTTTCCTGCGAGTTGTCCGATATAGTGTTTTTTTACAGTTCTTGCATGGTATCTTGTAAGTGACGTTAGTTTTGCTGGTGGCATCTCTTAGATCCTTTAGGTTCATTAATTGCTGTTTAAGTGTGTTGGTAGATTTGTGGACTAGTATGATGCCAAGGGATCTGAGTAGTCTGGAAGTAGTTTGTTGTAAGGTAATGTGGGTATAGCCTTTGGTTGTGTTGTGTCTACTTGTTTGGGTTTGTTTCTGAGGAATCGGTGGATTGTGTTTATTAGGTGCCCGTTTTCTTGAAAGCATTGGATAGATATTTTTCTTCTGCTTTTTGTAGTTCTTGAGTGCTGCAGTGTAATGTAGCTCATTGAATAATGTCTTGATGCAGCTGCATTTGTGGATGTTGGGGTGATTGCTTCTGAAGTGAAGTATTTGTGTTGTGATAGTTGTTTTTCTGTAGATGCTGGTTTGAAGCTTTCTGTTAACTGCACGTTCAACTGTCACGTCGAGGAATGGGAGTTTATTGTCATTCTCCTCCTCTTTTGTGAATTCTATGCCTGTCAGGATATTGTTGATGATGTTATTTGTTTCCTCTAATTTATTCCATTTTGTGACGACAAAGGTGTCATCTACATAGTGGACCCAAAGTTTGGGTTTGATAGATGGGAGGTCAGCTTGTTCAAGTCTCTGCATTACTGCTTCTGCTCAGAGTCCTGATATTGGTGATCCAATAAACACAATCCACCAATTCCTCAGAAACAAATCTAAACAAGCAGACACAACGCAACCAAAAGCTATAGCCACATTGCCTTACATCAAACACATATCAGAAATGACTTCTAGACTACTCAGACCCCTTGGCATGGTAGCCCACAAACTTACTAACACACTAAAACAGCAACTAATGAACCGAAAGGATCCAATAGACACCACCAACGAGACTAACATCATTTACAAGATACCATGCAAGAACTGTAAAAAAAAAACACTATATCGGACAACTAGCAGGAAATGTGCCACCAGGATATATGAACACCAACTGGCCACCAAAAGACACGACCCACTATCACTAGTTTCTATACATACAGACAAATAAGGACACCACTTTGACTGGGACAACACACACATCCTAGGACAGGCAAAACAAAGACATGGACGAGAATTCTTAGAGGCATCGCATTCTAACCAGAACTCCATCAATAAACTCATCGATTTAAATTCTGTCTACCTTCCCTTGGAAAAAATGAACCAGAAATGACATCACCCACCTTAAGAAACCAAGGCCTGTAAATAGAGAGGCTGAACGTAGTACCAGTGCTTCACCAGAGGCTCTCATTGATGATGTTACCTATAATGATGACGAAACATCTGAAAACAAACCTTCCAGCTTAGCGAGCTAACTTTTACATACTTATCATCAATCTGAGCTACAAATCTTCTCAAAAATTGCTAGTGTTTAGTATAATTATAGAATGAAAATTTATTTTTAGTCTTTGGGCAAGTGTTGATGCAAGCCAGCCATTCATGGCATTGTGTGAAATGATGCAGGGGATGGAAAGGGAAATGCTCTTCAGCCTATCAACTTGTTCTTTCCAAAGTTAAATTAAATCTTTACAATTGGAAAGAACAGTATAATGTCAACCCTTTTCTGGTCTGCATGCTGTACTTTTACACTGTCATTCTCAGACATAGGATCACCTTCCACATGAATGCTGTACCACACTCAACCCAACCATACTCTGTGCTCTGCAGTTTTTAATGAACTGTTATTTCCTTTAGCTAAACATAGGAAGAGCAATGACATTATCATCAGTCCTGATGCATCCTCCATTCTCTCTTCACTTGTTCCATTCTTACCTCAAATTAAACCTGATTATTAGCAATATTGGTGTCCTAGTAGATGACAAATTGACTTCAAACCCACATCTCTCCAGCGATATTTCCATCTCCACCCCTACCTCGCCTATCTATCACTGAAACCTTCATCCATATGTTTGTCATTTTGACTAATTCAGTACTCTGACAGTCACCTATACTGAACTGTACTTAATGAACTTGCACTTGTCCTAAACTCTATGGTCAGTACCCTAACTCACACCAAGTCCACCTGATAATCACTGTTTATACACTTGCTGTATGGCAATGTCGTTCGTTTAATACTCACATCCTACAAACCTTTCCAGGTGATATACCCTGATGATCTGTTCCTTGTCACTTCCATCTGTAACATTCCACTCAAAACATCCAAAGTAAAACCTTTATTTCTTTAATTCTTTTTTAATGCATCCCAATTCCTCTAACCAGTCATTGGCTACATTGCCTTTGGCTGACCAGGATCTAAACTCTGGAATTGTCTACCTAAATCTCTTTGCCCTTCCATATCTCTGTGTTAAGAAACTCCTTAAAATCTAGCTCTGCAACCAAGCTATTTGTCCTTCTGTTTTCTCAAGCCTGAGCTCTTTTTTTCATTCCATTTTGATGAAGTGTTTTCAGATTCCCTTCTATGATTGTCATAGTATGAATGTCAGTGTTCTAAAAAAAAATTTATAATGCTGTTCAGTGTGGAGGAAAATACTGAAGAAAATTGTCCAAAGATGTTTCATTTCTGCTGAATCGAAATCCAACCACTCAAGTGACTCAACTTGTAATATTACGTCAATCAAGTTTATTGTGAGCTTGCCTCCAACAAAACGTTTCTCAGAATCTGGAAGAGGATTGGCCAGACGGTTGGAAACTGAAACAGTGAAGGCCGCTTTGTGGTTTTGTAAGAATGTCTCACTGAATTGGAGTCTTAATTAACCTTTTAGTTTCTGATTTTTATTTGCAATATTACATGACTCAGCAATATGCTCTAATCTTCCACAAACTCTGCCGGAAAAGCATTTTTTGGTAAACTCTGATTGCCTATCTAAATTGTGGCTTGGAGAATACCATGGTGGCATGGTATTTGCATGACTCAGCAAATCTCTGCAGCAAGTACTTGTCAATATATGATGGTCCCCCACATTTCCCTTGTTGGTCAGGGGAACTGTTTGGACAGAAAGTTTCTTTATTTTATTCAAAGGTTTTGGAAGGTGACTAATTGAATATTGTTTGTACCCATGTAGAGCTGATGATTTGTCAAGTGATTTCAGTCTGCAAGGGATCCCAGTGCAGTCTCTTCATGGTGACCGAGAGCAATACGATCGAGAGCAGGCCCTGGAAGATTTTAAGGAAGGTACTGCAAAGGGGGATATCTGTAACCAGTTTCTGGAGTAGTTCTTTATGAATTTTTAAAAATATGTGGATCATTTAAAAGTTTGACCATTATGAGCTCTTCAACTGCTTGGCAACTTTTAGCTATTTCTCACTGTCCCTTGTACATAGTTTCAGCGCAGAATCTCTTCCGCAGTCATCATGGAAACCAGGCATCTATGGTTGAGTGGGAGGAACATTTAAGATGATGGAGCATTGGCATCTGTCTAGAAGTTAAATCACCTGACTTTCAATCACTAACTACCCCAGGCAGTAAAATAACCTTTTTATTTCACCTTAATGTTTTCATGAGTAATTTTTTTTTCAAAACCATTCAAAGAAAATTATGCATTTTAGTGACCTAATTACTCTCCAGGGTAGTAAGTATCACAAAACAAGCTGTTTTTATTTGGACAAAATGCACATTTGCAGTTGTGGCCCACTAGAAACTTCAGGACAACAGTTGATAATGCAATTTAACACACAGTTTAAGAGACACTACAATCAGAAAGAGTTTGATGAGAATTCCAGAAGATAGCAAAATATCAAATTGGAAGGGGCTGCTGGAATATTAAAGCATGGAAGCATATTTACAATAGGGGAGTGTTTTTTTAATCTGTTTGTGGGATGTGACCCTTGTTAACTAGACCAGCATGTATTATCCATCCCTAAAGCCTGAGAGAAACTGGTGCTAAGCTGCCTTTTTGAACTGCTGCAGCCATTGGGGTATAGATACACCCATAGTGCTGCAGGGAGGGCTTTCTAGGATTTGAGAGAGAATAGACTGGATGTTGTGTAACTTAGAGAAGAACTTGCAGCTATTTTGGATATTTCCCACTTACCAGCTGAAGCATGAATTTTGTGCAAGTCTTGCTGCATTTGGGCATGGAACCCTTTCAGTATCTGACAAATTGTAAGTGGTGTTGAACATCTGTGCATTCATCAGGAAACCATAGATCCAGAGAACCCCGACAGTGTGGAAACAGACCATTTGATCCAACAAGTCCACTCCGATCCTCTGAAGAGTAATCCACCCAGACCCATTCCCCAACTCTATTACTCTACATTTACCCCTGACTAGTGCATCTAACCCACACATCCCTGAACTCTATGGGCAGTCTAGCATGGCCAATTCACCTAACTTGCACATCTTTAGATTGTGGGAGGAAACCGGAGCACCCAGAGGAAACCTACACGGACACAGGAAGAATGTGCAGACTCCACACAGACAGTGGGTCGAGGCTTGAATCGAATCCAGGTCCCTGGTGCTATGAGGCAGCAGTGCCAACCACTGGGCCAACATATCGTCCAAAGGATGGAGGTCATTCATTGCTGGATGGTATCAAACCAACAACCTTCTGATTAACAGCTGAAGTGCGACCCTATTGTTCCATAGAGACTGGCACATTTCCACTTTTGACCTTGTGGCGGAGAGAAGGGAATTGATGAAGCAGCTAAAGATGTTTGAGCCTAGGATAGTCCCCTGAGGAACTCTAGTAGTACTGTATTGGGACTGATAATTAGCTTCCAACATTTACAATCATTTTCCTTGGACTAGATATGATTACAACAAATGAAGAGTTTTCCCCTGCTCACAGTTGCCTTTAGATTTACCAGGGCTTCATGATCAGTCAAATGTGGCCTTGATGTCAAGGTTGGTCACTCTCATCTCACCTCACCTACCTTCTGGTGTTCATGTTTAGACCATGGCTGTAATGAGGTCAGGGGTCAAGTGGGCCCTGGTCGATCCAAAATAGAGTGTAAGTAATCAGGTGATTTCTTTGCAAGGGATGTTTGATAGCACTATCAACAATTCCTCCATTTCTTTGATAGTCAAGATTAATCTGATGAGGCTTTAGTTGGTCAATTTTGGCTTGTCCTGCTTTTTCTTTACAGATCATACATAGTCAGTTTTCAGATTGTTGAGTAGATGTCAGTGTTGCTACTGTGTGTAGGAACCAGTTGTTCCAATGGGGCACAACTAATTCTGAAGCATAAGTTTTCAGTGCTATTATCAGAATGTTGTCAAGGCCCATAACCTTCGCAGTATACGGTGCCTTCAGCTGGCTCTTGATATCAAGTGGAGTCAATTAAACAGGTTTAAGATGAGCATCTGTGATGCTGGAGATTTCGGAAGGAGGCCGAGGATAGATCATCTATTCAGCACTGCTTGCTAAAGATTATTGTAAAGTGTTATAGCTTGAATTTTGCGTTGATGAGCTGGGCACCCACATCTTTGAGAATAGTGATGTCTGTGCAGCCTCTAGCTCCTGTTAGTTTGTTTAAATGTCTACTCCCATAAACATCTAGAAGTGACTGAGCTTTTTATAAAAAATTATTTCTTGGAATATAGGTGCATGATATTTATTACCTATTCTTAATTGCCCACAGTGCAGTTAAAGGTCAGCCCCATTGCTATGAGTCTACAGTCACATGTAGGTGACACCTGGGATGGATGGCACATTAAAACCCATCCTTTAGGGAAGGTAATGCCAGTCAACATGTTCACTATTAGATTAGTTTTTTATTCTACTATTTTGTTGAATTCAAATTTCACTGTCTGTCATGGGAGTCGAACCACTGTACCCAGAATATTAACTTGGAGTTCTGGTTTATTAATCCAATGATATTGCTGCTTTCCAACTGTCTCCCAGTGCCACCACCTCCCCTCCACACAGCTTCGATCTGATCGATTGGTTGTGGAATCCTTCCATCTATCACTTGCTCCTACCACTGCTTAACATGCAAACAGCCTGTGGAGTAGTTTCACCAGGTTGACACCTCACATTTAGGTATACCCGCTGCTGTTGCTAGCTTTCCCTTCACACTCTTCATTGAACTTGAACCCCAGGGTGAAAATGTAGTGAATGTTTTTGTCTGTGGTTCATGACTACAAGAGATAGAAGCAGGAGTTGTGTATGCAGCCCACAATGTTTAGCTTTTGTGTAATCCTCTTCATAATTTAACTTTTGGCAACCAGGTGTTTTTTTGGCAAATCAATGTAGAACCATGCCGGAAGCCAAGATAGGCCTGTCATCCTGTGACATCTATTCTTAGCTATCCACATGTACCCAGAGAACCCCTGAAATGTCTTCCCCCTCGAGCATGGTTGCCTCTACTGCAGGCACTCCTCTTTCTCATCTCCATGCTACCCCTCAGCAACGTCATCTGTAAACATGAGATTCCATGTATGTATTGAGAACACTCAGCTCTATCCCATCCTTGATTTCTCCACTGCCTCTAAGTCACCAAACTGTCTTTCCGATATCCAATGTTATCAATGCCAGGAATGCCATAACTACTGTCTTTGGTCCTCACCATAAGCTCCCTGCTCCAGGTGACTGTTCCTTTCCTTTGCCTGTTGAAGCTGAACCAACCTTTTTTCCACTATGCTTACTCACCCCATGCCCCTGCTGAACATGATCCATCACCACCACTGTGTTACTCTTCTTGTATCAAAACGCTACTCTTTTAGTCCAGATTATGAGTTAGTTAGTGAGTAATCATCCTTGGTTCTCCAGCAATCATCCTACCACATGATAGACTCAACAAAAAGGATTGAGTATTGACAATTGGTGTGAAATAAAAGTACCAAGAATTACAGACAAGGAATAGGGAGCTCAGCATACAATTGCTGAGCTGAGCAATCCATTGTGCTTTGTGGCTTGGGGATTCAGCAATCTGGAAGAATCCCAGTGTTCTGTCCTTCTCATCAATTCCATGAGAAAGATGATGAATTGCTGAAATCTCCTAAACAGTGTTGCCAGATTGAAATGTGGACCGTGAACTGGTTAATGTCCATGCCAGCAGTGTCTTTTTTTTTATTGATAGTGTCATTGGCTGGACAAGCATTTATCGCCCATCCTTAATTGCCCAGAGGGCAGTTAAGAGTCAACCATATTGCTGTGGGTCTGGAGTCACACGTAGGCCAAATCAGATAAGGATGACGGATTTCCTTCCCTAAAGAGCATTAGTGATGGCTTTTCCCTAACTATCAGGTAATTCATGGTTGTCATTAAATTCTTATTTCCAGATAATTATTGAATTCAAGTTCCATCATTTGCCATGGCGGGATTCAAACCTAGGATCCCGAAACATTACCTTGGATCTCTGGATTAATTGTCTAGTAATAATACCAGTATGCCATTGTCTACCCCTGTAGAATGCATTGAGGCTATGTTAGCAACATGAGAAATTGGAGCAGAGATTCAGCCCCTCAACCTCACCCTGCTGTTCAATAAAAGCATGGCTGATTGGCTCAGGCCTTGACTCCTCTTTCATGCCAGTTCCTCATTGCACTCAACTCTGCCATTTTTCAAAATCTATCTAGCTCCTCTTTAAATACTTTCAGTGATCTAGCCTTCAAGACCCTTTGTGTAGTGATTTGTAAACATTCAGTATCCTCTGAGGGGGGAAAAAAAATCAATTACATCTTTAAATCAGCTTTAAGTGACCCCTCCTTGAGCAATATGTCCCTTGGATCAAGACTCCCCCACTCATGGAAATGTGTTCACAACATCTACCCTGTGATTCTTCTAAATAGAGCCGTAGAGCTGTACAGACTCTTTGGTCAGCATGGACAAGTTGGACCAATATCCTAAATTAATCTAGTCTCATTTTCCAGCATTTGGCCCATATTCCTCTCAGCCCTACCTATTCATATACCCATCCAGATGCCGTTTAAATGTTGTAATTGTACCAACTTCCACCACTTCCTTTGGAAGCTCATTCCATACACACACTACCTTCTGTGTGAAAAAACTGTCACTTTAGGTCCATTTTAAATCTTTCCGCTCTCACCTTAAACTTATGCTCTCTAGTTCTAGACTCCCCTACTCCATGAAAGACCTTGCCAATTTGCCCTATTCATGACCCTCATGATGTTATGAACCTCTACAACATCACACCTCCATCTCGGACCCTCTAGGGAAAATAGCCCCAGCCCACTCAGCCTTTGCCTATAGCTCAAACCCTCCAACCCTTGTAACATCCTTGTATATCTTTTTCTGCACTCTTTCAAGTATCACAACATCCTTCCTATAGCAGAGGGACCAGAATTGAACACAGTATTCCAGAAGTGGTCTAACCAATGTCCTGTACAGCCTCAACATGACATCCCAATTCCTTTTCTCACGTAATGAACCTGTTCAGCCGTTCTTAATAAGTCAACCACTTTCTCCCAGAATTCAACCGAGAGAATCTCTTTGCCTCCAATGTCAGTATATCCTTAACACCCTGTACAGTTTTAACAAGACTTTCCTCTTGTTGAATTCCAAACCACAATAAATTAAGGTCAAAATTCAGTTTGCTTTTTTAATTACTTGCTGCATGTAGAATCTTAGAATTTTACATTACAAAGAGGTCATTCAGTCTAGTGAGTCTGCATTAACGAAAGCTACTCTAAATCTACACCATCGCTTGGCCCATAGCCTTGAATGTTATGACATTTCAAATGCTCATCCAAGTACTTTTCCAAAGGTTGTGGCTTCCTGCCTCAACTATCCTCTCAGGCAGTACATTCCAGACAACCCCAGCCTCTGGTTGGAAAACATTTTCCTTAAATCTCCTCTAAATTGCCTGTGGGTTACCTTAACATTATGCCCCCTTGTATTGACCCTTCAGCTGCTTTCTATCCACCTTGTGCATACTCCTCATTATAGTGTATACCTCAATATTGACCTCTCTATGCCTTCTCTGATCTAAGGAAAACAACCCAAATTTATCCAGCCTGTCTTCAGAGCTGTAGTGCTCCACCCTAGGTAATATCCTGTTGAATCTCTTCTGCACCCACTCCAGTGCAATCACATTCTTCCTATAGTGTGGCAGCCATCAGCTGTGACATAACTAAAGTTTTATACTGCTGAAGATGGTCTCTCTGCTCATAATCTATGTTATGACTGATGAAGGCAAATGGAGTGTAATATGGGAAAATGTAAAGTTGTTCATTTTGAAAGGGAGAACAAAAGCACAGAATATTGTTTAAATGGAGAGAAACTGCAGAAATCAGTACCAGAAAGCATAAGACTATAAGACATAGGCGTGGAAGTAAGGCCATTCGGCCCATCGAGTCCACTCCGCCATTCAATCATGGCTGATGGGCATTTCAACTCCACTTACCAGCATTTTCCCCGTAGCCCTTAATTCCTTGTGACATCAAGAATTTATCAATCTCTGCCTTGAAGACATTTAGCGTCCCGGCCTCCACTGCACTCTGCGGCAATGAATTCCACAGGCCCATCACTCTCTGGCTGAAGAAATGTCTCCGCATTCCTGTTCTGAATTGACCCCCTCTAATTTTAAGGCTGGGTCCTAGTCTCCTCACCGAACGGAAACAATTTCCTAGCGTCCACCCTTTCCAAGCCATGTTTCAATTAAATCTCCCCTTAATCTTCTAAACTCCAATGAATACAATACCAGGATCCTCAGCTGTTCGTCGTATGTTAGACCTACCATTCCAGGGATCATCCATATGAATCTCTGCTAGACATGCTCCAGTGCCAGTATGCCCTTCCTGAGGTGTGGGGACCAAAACTGGACACAGTACTCCAAATGGGGCCTAACCAGAGCTTTATACAGTCTCAGTAGCACAACAGTGCTTTCATATTCCAACCCTCTTGAGATAAATGACAACATTGCATTCACTTTCTTAATCACGGATTCAACCTGCATGTTTACCTTTAGAGAATCCTCGACTAGCACTCCCAGATCCCTTTGTGCTTTGGCTTTACGAATTTTCTCACTGTTTAGAAAGTAGTCCATGCTTTTATTCTTTTTTCCAAAGTGCAAGACCTCGCATTTTCTCACGTTGAATTCCATCAGCCATTTCCTGGACCACTCTCCCAAACTGTCTAGATCCTTCTGCAGCCTCCCCACTTCCTCAGTACTACCTGCCTGTCCACCTAACTTCGTATCATCGGCAAACTTCGCTAGAATGCCCCCAGTCCCTTCAACTAGATCATTAATATATAGCGTGAACAGCTGAGGCCCCAACACTGAACCCTGCGGGACACCGCTTGTCACCGGCTGCCATTCCGAAAAAGAATCTTTTATCACAACTCTCTGCCTTCTGTCAGATAGCCAATCCTCAATCCATACCAGTAGCTCACCTCGAACACCATGGGCCCTCGCCTTGCTCAGCAGCCTCCTGTGTGGCACCTTATCAAAGGCCTTTTGGAAGTCTAGATAGACCACATCCACTGGGTTTCCCTGGTCTTCCCTGGCAACTTGGGGATTCTTGTGCATGAAACACAGAAAGCTAACACATAGGTGCAGCATGTAATCATAAAGGCTCATGGAATGTTGGTATTTGTTTTTAGGTGGTTGAAGTTTAAGAGTTGGGAAGTCTAACTGCAACTCTACAAAAGTGCTAGTGAGACCACATCTGGAGTACTGTGAGCAGTTTTGATCCCTTTATTTAATATCATTTCATTGGAGGCAGTTCAAAGAAGGCCCTCAAGGATGCTTCCTAGTATGGAGGGATTGTCTTACAATGAAAAGGCTAAACTACTTGGGGCCTGACATATCGGAGTTCAGAAGAATGAGAGGTGATCTCAATGAAACATATAAGATTCTGAAGGGGCTTGACAAGTTGAATGCTGAGAGAGAGTTCCCCCTCCTGGAAATGTCTAGCCTCAGAATGAAGGGATGCCAATTTAAGACTGCAACGAATTTCTTTTCTGAGGGTTGAAAGTCTTTGGAATTCTTTGCCACAGGGAACTGTGGGGGACAGTCCTTGTGTATATTTAAGGCTGAGATAGATAGAGTTTTGATCTGTAGGGCAATCGAGTGTTATGGGGAAAGGCAGGAAAGTGGATGTGAAGAATGTTGGATCTTATTGAATAGCAGAGCAGGCTCGAGGAGCCATACTGCCTAGTCTTGTTCCTGTTTTTTGTGGGTAAACGCAGGACTAGGGAGGTCAGATTCAGGGGTCACATTCACAGGATCTGGGATAGGCTACTTAGGACTGATATGAGAAAAAATGTATTCGTCAAGTGTGATGAACCTGTGGAGTCCTCTGTTACAGAAAACAGCTGAGGCTAAAACATTGCATGTTTTGAAGGAAGTATTAACAGTAGTTTATAACACTAAATAGGATCAAAGAGTATGGGACGAAAGTGAAAACAGGGCACTGAGTTGCATGATCAGCCATGATCATTTTGAATGGCGGAGTGGGCTCAAAGGGCTGAATGGCTTCCTTCTGCTCCTGTTTACTTTGTTTTTCATCTCTCCATTTAAACAGTAGTCTATCTTTTTGATTCTTCCTATCAAAATACATGACCCCACATTGTAAACTCCATCTGTCTAGTTTTGCCCACTCACTCAACCTAACTGTACCCCCTTGCAAATTCCTTATGTCCTCCTAGCAACATGTCCTCCCGTCTGCCTTCATAAAGTCAACAAATTTAGACTCGTCCCATTCTGCTCACGCCTCAAAATCATTAATATAAATTGTAAATGATTGTTACTCTGGGACTGATACCCCTGGCACTCCACCAGTTAAATCTTTCCAACCATTCATTCCATTTCTCCCTTTGTGGAATAATCTTTTATGTGAAGCCTCTCGAATTCTTTCTAAAAATCTAAATACATCAAATCTATTGGTTTCTCGTTATCAACTCTGCTTGTTATACCCTCAAAGAGCTCTAGCAAATTTGTCAGACATGATTTCCTTTCCATGAGAATTGTGACAAACATGTCTAAATGTCCTACCATGTCTTCCTTTGATAGTAGTTTGTGGCAATATTCCAATGACAGATGTAAGGCGAATTGTCTCTCTCCCTTCTTGAGAAGGGACAGTGTACCGCTGTTTTAACCCTCTGAATTCTGGAATATTATGACCAATACCCCCATTATCTCTTCAGCAACTTCCTGTAAACCTCTTGATTGCAGGCCATCAGGTCATTCAGTCCTATTAGTTTGTCAAATACTTTGTCCCTTGTGATAGAGACGGTTACAAGACATTTCTTCCCTTGTCTATCTGTTATTTTTGTAATGTTTACCATGATGATTGATTCGTATTATTGATTTAAATTATCTGCCATTTCCCTATTCCCCATTCTCAATACTCCAGTCACTTCCTTTTGGGAGTTCCATACTCACTTTAGATAGTCATTTCATTTGATATTTCTTGACCCGTTTACTTCATAATCATTTGTTTTTCCTTTTTATTCACTTTAAAAGTTATGCATTAGTCATTCCGAAAAAGAAAAGTCCTAATCCTCTGGCCTAACATTAGTTTTCACTACTTTTCATGTTTTAGTTTTCAGCTGAATACTATTATTAACAGCCTTTGTTATCAACAGGTAGTTCATCCTTCTCATCAAGTTCTTTTTTGATCAGAATAAATTTTACTGAGCATTATGAAATATCTGCTTAAACGTCTGGCACTGCTCACCCACTGACCTTACCCTTGGTTTTATTTTCCCAGCTTAATTTAGACGACATTTTCTTCATATCAATGTAATTGCTCTTATTTAATTGGAGGATACTGGTTTGATATGGAATTGCTGATCCTTAAACTGAATTTGAAATTCTAGTAAGTTGTGATTGCTACCCAGACTATGAGATCTCTTATTAATCCAACTTCATTACGCATTGCTAGATCTAAAATACCCTGTTCCCAGGTATGTTCTGCAACATAAGCTCTAAGGATGAATCCCTGATGTGCTCAAGAAATTCATCTTTCTTGTTACCCTTGCCTATCTGATTTGTTATTACCTGGAAATAAGAATCACCCATGATAGTGGTGGAGTGCTTCTTACATGCATTCTATTTTAAAATCATGTTTTTTGGGGACACGTAGACAGTTTCCACCCATGACTACTTCTCTTGACTCTTCCTTATTTCCACTCAAACTGATGGGTGAAATCATGACCTACTGTACCTACAGCACTGCTCATCGCCACACTGATACCTTTAATGACATCGCTGTGTGGTCTGTGCCCCTATTCACAATGGGTGTAAGAACCTCTTGGACAATGGCACTAATTGAGGCTCCTCGAAAGCTATGTTCTAGATTTCATATCTGTCTCACTCTCAGTCACATCTTTCTGTCCTTGATAACAAACCAAATTTGGTGTAATTAGTGAAGAGGTCTTATTGTCTCCTAAAACACAGTGTTAAAGTAAGTTTCCCCTGTGCCTGATGTGTCACCATGTCTACAGTTTGGCTTCCAATTCATCAACTCTGAGCTGAAGTTTCCTGAACAGCCAATACTTTCCGCAGATATGGTCACCATGCACAGCATTCACTAGTCCCCACATGTTACAGCCACAATAAATCACCTGACTTGCCACCTCTATTCTATTAAAGTAATTGAATTTGATGTTAGAAATGAATTTCCTAACTGACTCTTCAGCTGTAGTATTATCTCCTGATTTAAACCACTTGACCAATCAAAAGGAAAGGAACACCATCCAAATGCCTTGCTATTTTCCTGTGATATCAAGCTTCAACTTTGACTGGCAGGGACAGGTTGAAGAGGCTCTCTCCTACTGGTTCTTATCTCCTGCTGCCTTTCTAACAAGATCCACTCCCCCAATCTGCTTCACAGTGATGATAACCTGCTGTATATTCCTTTGTCTGCTTCATAGTTGTACTAACATGCGCATTCTTTCTAGCCCCAAAATAATCTACAAGTTGTTTCTGAATTTCAGAAATTTAGAAACTGAATTACAGTAGACTTAAAGCTTAATGAGGAACAGTTGGGTTCACAAGAAGGATGCAAATGTTACTGTAGGTTTTGAAAATAAATGCAAACTTCTTTGCTCTCCAGGGAGAGTTCGGATTCTTATTGCTACTGATCTTGCATCTCGTGGACTGGATGTACATGATATCACACATGTGTTCAACTTCGACTTTCCCCGCAACATAGAAGAGTATGTACACAGAATCGGGCGGACTGGCAGAGCAGGGTATGCACTGATCCCATGTCTTTAATCTGTGACTGTCAGTCTATATCTCTGCTGCCTCCCTGCTGTACATGTATTTACTTCACTTGCTAACCGTCTGTACTGTGTGTGCTGTATTGTTGGAGATGCTGCATGCTCAGATGAATGTAGAAGATCCTTGGGTACGATTTTGAAAAAAGTGAGTTATCACTGATACCTTGGCTGTTTTTTTTTAAAATACCTCCATCAAAATCACAATTAACAGAATATTTGTTTGTTGTTGTTTTAGATCAAATTGGTTTCCGGGCTTCCTATGCACCAACAGTGACATTTTAAAAATACTTGTTGGATGTAAAGAACTTTTTGGAATGTTCTATCAGCATGAACAATGCTTTATAAATACAAGTCTTCATCACTTTTTCATGCTTTTCACACTTGTGACAGAGGTGGCATCTCTCTCATTATCCCCTTTCTGGTCTGTAAATGTTAGCCATATAGTTGCAGGAAGCATTTATCTGCCTGCCTCACTGTTGCCCTTTTGCAGTTGTATGCCATGAAAAGACATCTTTCACCTGCTCTGTTTCAAGGGATAAATACTGGCCAGAGGGTAAAACCCCTGCACTTCCTAAAAATTGATAAGGTAGAAAAACCTTCTCCAATTGCCATGTGGTAAACCTGTATATAGCTTTAATAACATTCACTGAGTATGCATTTAACTATCTGTCACAAAAGACAACACACCTTCCATGATGCTAATTGCCAGCGTCATTCATTTTTTAAAGTATTGTTATTGATCTTTATCATAATGATGGGATATTTTCAAGTTGACTAATTCTCCAAATGTGAAAATGTCAGAAAATCCATGGAGAATTCTAAAATTATTTCATTGATTTATCACTTTTTACTTTGGTTGCTGTTGGAGGCCAGTGACTACTCAATTATGTCAGGAGTGATGTACCAGTAACGGTGTCTGACAGACGCCCTCCTGCAAGTTCCTGACTTGCACCAAAAAAAGGGACCCTGTTACTGAATTTGCAACTGCCTTGGACTCTATTTGCCACATCACTACTCTTAATTCCCTCCATGCATTCTAATTTATCACCTTGGTAAGATTCGTAAATATCGGCAGTTTTGAAATTGCTCGTCTTCAAATCATTGTAATAATAAGAAGGGTAACACTGACTTGTGTTGGCATTTGCTGACCAGCATCTCCCAGTCTTTACCATGGTATATTTCCATTAGCTCATTCTCTTTCATTCTGCCATCCTTCTTCCAGTTAGTGGTGGTGTGTCAGTCATACAATGACAGTAACAATGGGTGCTTCTGAAGCCAATGTCTTTCATTTCCCTTCACCCCCCCAATCCCCCTCCCCAAGTGCCTGTTTGTTTTAGGTTTAGATTATTTACGGTGTGGAAACAGGCCCTTCGACCCAACAAGTCCACACTGACCCTCCATAGAGCAACCCACCCAGACCGATTCCCCTATATTTACCCCTTCGCCTAACACTATGGGCAATTTAGCATGGCCAATTCACCTAACCTGCGCATCTGTGGGAGGAAACTGGAGCACCCGAAAGAAACCCATGCAGACACGGGAAGAATGTGCAAACTCCACACGCACAGTTGCCCAAGGTGGGAATTGAACCTGGGTCTCTGGCGCTGTGAGGCTGCAGCGCTAACTACTGTGCCACTTTTTTTTCCTTTTTTTATGATTTCATCCAGTCCTTGTGTGTGAGATTGAAGAAGTTCAACCTCAAGTCTTCCTGACTGTGTTTCATTATGTTGTGCTGAGTGGAATTTTTTTTCTCTCCCTCTCGTTCACCGTCATCATTTTCTGGCAGAACTGTTGTTTCGAAACAGCTTCTCTCAAACAATTAGTCATAGGGTTGGCAGAAATGGAGTAGTTTCTCCTGACTAAGTGATTATAAGAGTCCACAAGATTTTTGAAATAATTACTGATGAGTGTACATGGTCACTTTTTTTTTTGCTGAAGCTGCTAGCTAATGCAATAGAAACATTTTTTAAAAACTACAACAACAGGAAGTATGTGGATCTGATTCGAAAAACTTATGGGTTTTTATATGTCCTGTCGGGTTGGTAGTTTTGTGGCCTTATTGATTTCTTTAATGTGCTTTGGATTTGCAATCTGATGGATTTTTCAGTTTTTAAAAAAAAATTGCAAATGATTTTTGTGAAACAGGGTTATTAGTTTTAACACGCCTGTCTTGGAAAAAGTGTTTGTGAAAATCAAGGGTGTGTTTTATTCAAGTGGGTGATTGTGAGATAGTTATCTCTTGGGACGTTGTGTTACCAGAAGTCTTTGAAGTTTTCTTTGTTCCCTTTTGCTTGTCATAGTTATTGATTTGTGCACACTATTCTCTGCTTGATAACTTAATAGATTCCCTTGAAGGAACTATACTAGAACACGTTGGTGTTTTGCAAAACAGTTGAGCATTCAAATGCTCAGATGGCTCAATAAATCCTAAACATACACTTTGAAATAAATAAACATAATTTGAATTTGATACGTTCCAGTCTGTGATGTTCGTGTAATCCAATAGAGTTTCTTTTGTTTAAAAACAAGCTTCAGGCTAGGAACCCATGTTTGCTCACCTTGAATTTGATTTGAGGATTGTGCTGAAGTGTTAGACTGTAAAGCAAGCTGCACCACACAAGATTTTATCGTGGGCGAAAATGTATAAAAGTGATCATGCAGCAAAGTTAAAAATCACACAACACCAGGTTATATAGTCCAACAGGTTTAATTGGAAGCACACTAGCTTTCGGAGCGTCGCTCCTTCGTCAGGTGATAGTGGAGGAGTTGTATGATTTTTAACTTTGTACACCCTGGTCCAACACCGGCATCTTCAAATCATCATACAGCAAGGTTTGGATATCTTGAACTCCACAGAATAAAACTTCAAGTGAATTTGACCCTGGTACTCATGAAATCATCCCCACTTGATAGTATTTTTTTTAAAAAGTGTGAAATTCAACAATATTCCATTGATGTAGTTTCGCCAAACCATATATTCCTTGAACCTTCCATTCTTTGTCTCCACTTTGGTTGCATCACAAATGATGGCACATTCTTCTTTTTAAAAGAAAGTCCTCCTGCTTACCTGTACATAAACATGAAGCACTATTGTTCTCTTTTTGTAGACAGACACTAAACAAATGCCATATAGTGTAGTCAAGGAGAAAAGTTTTTGGTGTCCCATTTTATGCAGCCACAAGAACCCAACCAAGTTGTGGGTGACTTTTGGATGCAATAGGAGGTTAAAATGGGACTATTTTTCCATTGTTTTGAGGGCACGTTAATTTTTTTAATAACATCCTGTGCCGTTTATATCTGTTCTAACATCTTATTTTTCAGCAACATATTTCACAGTGGATGTTGACTGTTTTGTTCAATTCCATTTTGTCTGATGACTTGCATTGAGTTGAGTGGTTGGTTGCAAAGTGATTTTGAAATCCATGTTTCAATGAAGTGAGTCTTTATGCTCATGAATTTTTACTACTGCCTGGGAATGGAACTGTTTTCAGTCTAGGTAACATCAGTGCCAAGTGTTATGTGATCAGACTAAATAGATAGAGTAAAATGGTTTTTAAGGTCAGATTATGAGCTTCTCTACATGTTTCAGAACTAAGTTGAGATTTCCATATTGAAAATATTTTCTTGTAATTTCCATTTGTTTATATTGAATGTTGTAAAGTTTATTTGTGAAGCACCTGGGGATTTTTCTTTTTTTTTTCTAATCAGATGTTAGTACACATCTATGAACAGGTAGGACTTGAACCCAGGCTTCTTGCCTATATAAATGCAAAGCAATGCGGGTTTGCTACTGCTATTTGTGTTGAATAACCACAAATATTATGCTACTAAAAACAGAAATAACCTCTAAACAGCGATCTGTTTAAATTATAAACAAAACATGCTTCAGAAGAAAGCGAGCACTGCAGATGCTGGAGATCAGAGTCGAGACTATAGTGTGCTGGAAAAGCACAGCAGGTCAGGCAGCATCCGAGGAGCAAGGGAATCAACGTTTTGGGCATGAGCCCTTCATCAGGAATTAGGCTTGTGGGTCGGGGTTGAGAGGTAAATGGGAGGGGGTGGGGTTTGGGGGAAGGTAGCTGAGAAATTGATAGGTGGATGAAGGTGAGGGAGAACGTGATAAGTCAGAGGGGGGGAATGATGGACCGGTCTGGAGGGCACTGTCGAGTTGGAAGCTTCAGACTGGGATAATACGGGAGGAGGAGAAGTGGGGAGGCTGTTGAGGTCCGCATTTGTCCTGTGTGGTTGCAGGGTCTGGAGGCGGAATATCAGGCATTCCTCCTCCAGGCGTTGGGTGGTAGGAGTTTGGCTGTAGAGGAGGCCTGGGACCTGCATGTCCATGACGGAGTGGGAGGGGGTATTGAAGAGTTCAGTCATGGGACTGTGGGGTTGATGGGTGCGGGTGTCCCGGAGGTGTTCTCTGGGATGATCTGCGGGAGGGTGTTCTGTCTCGCCAATGTGGAGGAGACCACACCGGGTGTGGTGGGGATGCAGTGGACAGCATTGGTGGAGGTACAGGTAAATTTCTGGCAGGTGTTGGGGGGTCCCTTGGGGTCTTGGACGGGGGTGGGGGAAGGGGGGTGTGCGCGCAGGTTTTGCCCTTCCTGTGATGGCAGGGAGGGGTGCTGGGGGAGGGGTGTGTACTGGTGGGGGCGGTGCGGACCTGACTGGGAAGTGTTGGAGGGAATGGTTGTTTTGGACCGTTGATGGGGGTGGGTAGGGAAGTGTGTCTGTGATGGTGGGGTCCGTTTGGGGGTGATGGAAGTGGCGGAGGATGATGAGTGGTGTGTGGAGGTTTGTGGGGTGGAAGGTGAGGACCAGGGGTTTTGGTCCTTGTTGTGTTGGGAGGGATGGGGTTCAAGGGCAGCGGTGCGTGGGGTGAAGGAGGGCGCTGGAGGACATTGTCAGGCGCATGGTGGGGGGGTGGGGGGGAGGTTGCAATCGTGGAAGAGGGAAGCCACTTAGGTCTTCTTGAGGAGGAGTTGGTCATCCTGGGTGCAGATGCGGCAGAGGCAAAGGAGTTGGGAATGGGGAATGGTGTTTTACAGGAGGTGGGCTGGGAGGAGGTGCAGTCTAGGTAGCTGTGGGAGTCGGTGAGCTTGTGATGTATGACTCTGGTTAGTCGGTTGCCAGACACCGTGAGGGAGAGGTCCAGGGGTGGGGTGGAGGGGAAGGTTTCCGAGATGGTCTGGATGGGTTTGAGATCTGGGTGGAGGGTGTTGGTCACTATCAGAGATGTATTTCCCTCTCCACCCCTATCAACGCTCCGAGGGGACCATTCCCACCACGACTCTCTTGTCGGGTCCATGCCCCCCGCCGGCCCGCACCCCACTCCTGGTGCCTTTCCCAGCCACCACAGGAAGTGCAGGGCCTGCATCCACACCGCTCCCACCGCCTCCGTCCGGGACCCCAGGAGATCCTTGCACATCCGTCGGAGGTTTATCTGTACCTCTGCCGGTGTTGTCTGCTGCATCCCATTGCGCCCGGTGCGGTCTCCTCTACATCGTGGAGATGGAGCGCCTTACTGCAGGTGGTTTCGGAGAGCATCTCTGGGACACCCACACCCACCAGCCCCACCATCTGTGGCTGAACAATTCCAACTCCCCCTCCCATTCCACCAGGGACATGCATGTCCTGTGCCTTCTCCACCGCCAAACCTTTCCTCCTCCAGGTGTCGGGTGGCAATGCCTCATATTTCACCTTGTGGCCCTGCAGCCATACAGGATGAATGTGGATTTCAACAGCTTCCTCATTTTCCCTATCTCCCGTATTGTCCCAGTCCCTAGCCTCCAACTCAACATCACCCTCTGGAACCGTCCGTCACTGCCCCCTCGTCTGACCTAAAAGCATGCTTCAGTGTTAGTCATTTGACTGAACTTTTCTCATCAATATACCTAATTGTGGGGAAAAAATTGCTTCCTATTTGTTTTGCAAAATAACTTTGGCAAAGGACACAATGAGTAAGTTCAACACTTTCTGTCATAGGAGCTGAATTTGATTGGGCATGGGTAGATTTAGACACAGACCTCATTTCTACATAGACAAAGTTACTCATTGTGAACAAACCTTGATGTAAACAAGATTCCCATTTGGAAGAGCTGTTGGAAAATTCCATTGAGAAGATTGTGTCCGTTATAACAGAAAATGGCAAATTTTCTGTCTTGGTACCTCTCTCATATATTGTGGTTTGATTCCTTGTACAGCAGGTTGGGCTGAATGTGGAATGTAATGCATTTAAACTGTAGCATATTATAACTCTAATGTTGTTTGTCACAGCTAAACTGAGGCTAAGGATTGAAAACAGTGAACACTGTTGAAATGAGAAACTGCCACTTTGCTTTGTCATCGAGATTCAATGAAAATTACAAAAATTTACTGTAACCACATTTTGTTTTGGTATTCCTGTTCATGTATTCAAAAATGTGAACTGTTTCTTTTTGTAACTGGTTTGTTAAAAACTTATTAATATTCGATTTATTGTCACATGTATCTTGTTACAAAATGGTGAAAAGTTTGTACAATGTCACCATCCTCCAGAGCTATCTTTAAAACACAGAAAAATAAACCAAAACATCTAAAGACCGAGAAATGAAAAAATAAAGTAAGTGTCCAACTTTACAGTCCTTCTTGTAAGTGCTCCATCATGGGCCTGGTGATCAGGCTTAAGTCGTCATTGCTGCATCACTCCTGCAGGAATGAAAGTCACTACTCTGTGGTGCCATCTTGCTTCCACTGATGCCTTTGCCACTGAGTCCTTGCTGGGCCTCGCCAGTGCAGCTGTCACTGATGCTGTTGGGTATTGCTTCAAGCTACACTCAGCTCCACTACTGCCATGCGTTGGCTTTGGGCCCGCTTTGCTGATGCAGCTTGATCTCGTACTGGGGCTAAACGTGCCCTGCCACCGTTTCCATGAATCTGCAGAGGAAGCAGATGCTGGCAGGATCCCAAACTCCCCTCTGCATCAGCAGCCACAGTTAGCGCTCAGACTGCCTCGACAAAGCAGAGGCCGCTAGGAACCCAAACTCACCTTCACCTCAAGTGCAAGCTGCCAACCCTCGCCACGACCAAAGTCTTGAAGAGGTAAATAGAACAGGAGAAAAAAGAAACTATAAGAAAGATGGATGAGCTCCAGGAAATTATTCAAATTTTGCCATAAAATAGCTAAACATCTCTTTTTGCTCAAACTTCTTTCTTGAAATTTAGGTCATAGCTTTTCTATTCCTGTTTTCATCTCCCTATCAAGGTTGCAATAAATAACAGGTTCAGGATCCTTTTTAGTGGCATACAGTTAAACACTTGCAATTACCTTTCGTGTTTAAATTCTTTCCACCAACATTAATGTTATTCCCTACAAGGCATTATGATCCTACTGGTTCACGTGACAGTTGCTTGTTATTTGATACATGAAAATTCCTGTTTTCATGTCACTGTCTATTCATCTTTTATTTACATATCCTTTTTATTTCATGGCTCACATGAAAATTTCTTGATTAGAGAAAGGATGGAGTAAAGTTATCCATTTTGTTGATTTGGTACTAAGTGTGAGTATCAGAATTTGATGTTTGGCTAAGAGCTACAAGTTGTTTTTGTTGACTGTTGTGGAGAGGAAGTGACTGACAATTGTGAAGTCAAGTTAGAATATTGCAGCTGAAATACTGAACTGCATTTTGTTAAGAACTTTTTGTGAGCTTGCAAGCTGATATGCATCTGTTTTGAGATGTTGACGTATTTTGAATGGCAATTATCCAATGTTTGGTAAATTATCAAATTTTGAATCTTTATCCCATGCTTGGCTTATTTTACATTGTGAAACCATAGAAGATTTTTTAACTTGTTAGTTTATTTTTACCATGTGATTGTCCATTATATAATGTCTATGTATTTGCCAAGTCTTGTGGGTGTTAGCTTTCAAATATGGGGGAATGGCATCTGATCCAACTCATAGTACTAATATTGATAAAACCAGTTCTTTATTTTATTAAATCTTCCTTACAAGATAGTTTTTGTGAGCAGTTTCTCAAACTTTTTTTTTTAAACTGAAAACTTTAACCGTAATGACAAAAAAAATTGGTCATCTGTAATAATTTTCTGATCAGCCTGTTCTGACATGTTATGATGCACCTCTGTAGCACAGGGGACTTGAACCCAGGCCTTCTGGCCCAGAGGTAGGGACTTACTATTGCACCACAAATGGTTGTGTGAGAGGGAAATGGGCCATTTAGGTACTTAAGCCTGTTCAGTTGTTCACTTCAATCATGGCTGTTTGTGCTTTGCTCCATGTTCCTTGAAGCCTTTACCTTACAAAAGGCTGTTTATTGCTTAATTGAGTTTTTCAATTGGTCATTCCCATAAAATCGTTGTCATTAGCTGTATCCACAAAGACTGCCGCAAAGAACCAGGCTATTCATCTCAACGAGCCTGTTGTAAGCTGGAGTTATGGATAACTATATATTTCCAATTCCTTTCCAATGCATGGCTCACCAGGAATTTCTCCCACTCTAATGACCTACCATTGACATTTATTAAAAGCATTTGCAAGTTGTTTGGCCAGTTTAGGAAATGGACCTTCCTTGGGTATCAAGTACTGGAATGGGACTTGAACCTGGAACTTTGATTCAGAGTCAAGAACAGAATCTGCTCCATTCACCGTTTTGTACAACAAAGTTTAAACAACTCAGCAACTTTTCCATCCATAGCTGTAACCTGTCCTTATGTTAGTAGTACAATTGCTTTGCAATTGCTTTATGCCACACGTGGTCCAGAGGGTTATCAGTGTGGAAAACCCCACCCCCATTCCATATTGTCCCCTTTGAGTGGGAGACTGAATAGCTGGCTTCCTCCTGTTTCATTGATTATGCCAGTAGCAGGCAAGCTGTAACTTGTTTGTAAGTGTACAGTTTGCTTCTTTGTCAGCTTAATGAAGTTCACCAGGACACTGAGGATTTATTGTTAACATATTGTGTTCTGTTCCAGTCGTGTGGGATCCGCAATAACCCTCATCACGAGGAATGATTGGAGATTTGCTGCAGAATTGATTGCAATTCTTGAACGAGCATGTCAGGTGTGTTTCTGCAGTTCTTGTCGTACCTCATTTTAGTATTTCACTTGTTAGCTCTAGTCTAACATCTCAGCCAAAGGAAAAGTGTAGATACTGCAATTGGATGGAAATTAACTGAGAAATGGGGCTTAAATGATTCATAACTTAAAGACTGGGAACATTCAAAGAGTGATTTCTGTTGTGGGGCTCCTGGCTTGAGCTTGAAAACGTCTCCTGTATCCAAGCCTTTGTGAAATGAACTTGCGGAAAAACCTTCAGATGTAATTCCCTGGTTTCCCTGGACCGTCTGAGGCTGAGGGGTGACCTTATAGAAGTTTACAAAATTATAAGGGGCATGGATAGGATAAATAGGCAAAGTCTTTTCCCTGGGGTCGGGGAGTCCAGAACTAGAGGGCATAGGTTTAGGGTGAGAGGGGAACAATCTAAAAGAGACCTAAGGGGCAACTTTTTCACGCAGAGGGTGATAAGTGTATGAAATGAGCTGCTAGAGGATGTGGTGGAGGCTGGTAAAATTGCAACATTTAAGAGGCGTTTGGATGGGTATATGAATAGGAAGGGTTTGGAGGGATATGAGCCGGGTGCTGGCAGGTGGGACTAGATTGGGTTGGGATATCTGGTCGGCATGGACGAGTTGGACCGAAGGGTTTGTTTCCATGCTGCACATCTCTATGACTCTATAAGTGAAAACGTGCCTCAAATTAATAGCGCAGTGCCAATATAAAATAACCTAACTGTGTTCAAACAAGATGACCTGAACTGAACGGATCCAGTGTATTGGGATATTCTTGGACTTCGGCACAGAGCTTTTGGGGCTTCTTCAGAGAGAGTTGAAGACTGATGTCTTTAAAGTTATGGAAGGAAATGATGGCTCACTGATTAGCACTGCTGCCTCACAGCACCTGGGACCCTGGTTCAATTCCTGCCTTGGGCAACTGTCTATGTGGAATTTGCACATTCTCCCGTGTCTGCATGGGTTTCCTCCGGGCGCTCCGGTTTCCTCCCACAGGCCAAAAGATGTGCAGGTTAGGTAAATTGTCTGTAGTGTCAGGTATAGGGGAATGGGTCTGGGTGGGTTGCTCTTCGGAGGTTCGGTGTGGATTGTTGGGCCAAAACACCTGTTTCCACACTTTAGGGGATCTAATCTAATCAGTTATATTTTGATTCCCAGTTTAGGAATTAAAAAGTTATGTGTGTAAGGCAGTTATTAACAGATATTAAAAAAACAAGATATTCAAAACAAAGGTCTTCACCCAGAGAGTAGTAAGAATGTGGAACTCGTTTCAGGGAGTGGTTGAGTGAATGGCAGAGATTTAAGGGAAGCCTGGTCATATGTCTATGAGGAAAGAAGACATAGAAAGATATATTGATGGGGTTAAATGAAGCAAAACAAGAAGGAGGTTGAGTGTGGAGCATGACCAGTTGAACAGAATGTTTCTGTCATGTTATTTTATTTCCATCTATCCTCTGTATAGACAAGGTGTGAGGCTGTTTTGTAGGTTCAACTGTATAACTGAATTCAATTGCAGTAAATGTGGGCTTTTCATGTGCAGCCTGTTCCTGAAGAACTTCTGACAATGGCAAAAAGATTTGAACAAAACAAAATGAAGAAGGAATATGAGCGGGAGGTTGCAGCCTCCCATGGTGAAGGCCGTAGCGGTCGCGGGCAAGGCAGAAGAGGCTGGAATAAAGTAAGATCCAAAAACATTCTCTCAGTTTAGTCTTTACTCATGAAATTGTGTCTGTGGTGGGTAATAAACCTGCACATTCTTGATCGTGCATTTCATGCACTTCCTTGATTTTGATCAGCAATTAAATTACTTCAGTAAAATTGGTGGTGGATCCAATAGTGATGCTTACATTTGGGGAGGAAAGTAACATGATAATCTGAAGGATATGAAACAGGTATTTAAAGATCAAGTCATCTCTGCAGAGAAAACATACTCATTGGCAACGTTAAGAAATGAGGACAGATGAAAACTGAGCAGTGTTGGTGAAATTTTGATGCTGATGACAGAACCGAAGGAAACATGATGTTTCCTGTCCAGGTTTAATACTACAAGCCATACTTGCATTCTCTCAGCCCTAGGAGGTCATATTAAAGTTTTTGAAGCCATAGCTTGTTGGGTTTCAATCCCAGAGTCAGGTTATTCACACAGGCCATTGATGGGCAATCACAAGCAGAGCTGAATTGTTACATTTGTAATTGCAGTTTGCATTTGTACCCCTTAATCTGATCAGGAAACTGTGAATCAACATTGTCCTCCCAGAAAGCTTTCAGTGTACATTCAATAGGGAGCAGCCTCATTCCCTGTCCCCAGTTCAAAATGGGTTTTTAAAATACCTTTTATAAATGTTTCTGGCAGTATGTTGCCGTAGGCATTGGTTGTGCCGAATGATCAGACCAACCTTCAGCCAGTGGTTCTGCGAAGTTTTCAACGTCAGCCTGGTGGAGAGCTGGCAGGTGGCCACCAGGTTACATTGGGCAAGATTTAGACTGAGCTCAAACAGTGAAAGAAATGTTAAAGGTAAACATCAATGTGGATAGTTTTCATTTAAATAAACAATATGTTAATGAAAACCATGAGATTAAATTAAGAGTGTTAGTTTGTAATCATACAGCCAACCAGCTGGCTAATGTACACATTTATATCTTTACAGAGAAACTGAAACAACGATATCCGCTTCTTGTTGTCTTGTAGCAGTGAAACCAAACCTGATTTATACAGCGCAGCAAAGTTAAATTACTGCACAGGCTCAATTCCAAGACACGTGAGCACTGCACTTTACTGCATCCTTCGCTTTTGGAAAATTTAAAAAATGTTTTGTGCACAATTGTTTTTTTTTCTTTATATAAACAGAATGTTATTTTCAGCTGATGGGGGCCTAGTATGGAAGGAATGAATGAGGTTCCATATGGTTGCTGGGATAGCAGCAGTGTGCGATGTTCCTAGATGTTGATGATTAACATTCTGTGTATTCCACTGTATTTTATTGGAAGATGAATAAACACAGCTAGTTCCAGTTTTAAATGTCCCTATTGTTATATGTGCCTTGCCTGAAGCTCCTGACCAGTCTTGTATGAAGGATTTGGTATTCATTGTTCCCTCGGTATGCACCATGGCAATTAATTTTAAACGAGCAATTTTTTAAACATGACATTATGGAGTAAAGTTTGGAGGTAAGTACGTTAGTGTTCACTGTGGTAAAAACAAGGATGCAGATGTTGGAAACCAGAGTCTAGATTAGAGTGGTGCTGGAAAGGCACAGCAGGTCAGGCAGCATCCAACGAGCAGGAAAATCGACGGTTTGGGCAAAAGCCCTTCATCAGGAATAGAGGCAGGGTGCCTGCAGAGTGGAGAGATAAATGAGAGGAGGTGGGGTTGGGGATGGGGAGAAAGCAGCATAGAGTACAATAGGTGAATGGGGGTGGGGATGGAGGTAATAGGTCAGAGAAGAGGGTGGAGTGGTTAGGTGGAAAGGAAGATAAGCAGGTAGGACAGGTCATGAAGGCGGTGCTGAGCTGAAAGGTTGGAGCTGGGGTGACGTGAGGGAAGGGGAAATGAGGAAACTGGTAAAATCCACATTGATGCCATGGGGTTGAAGTGTTCCAAGGCAGAAGATGAGGCGTTCTTCCTCTAGGCGTGGGATGGTGAGGGCACCCGTATGGGCCCCAGCTGTGCCTGTCTCTTTGTTGGCTACGTAGAACAGTCCATCCTTTGTAATTACACCGGCACCCCTCCCACCTCTTCCTCCGCTAGATTGATGACTGCATTGGTGCCACCCATAGGTGCCACCTCATGCTCCCGTGAGGAGGTTGAGCAATTTATCAACTTCACCAACACATTCCACTCCGACCTTAAATTCACCTGGACCATCTCTGACACCTCCCTCCCCTTCCTGGACCTCTCCATCTCCATTAATGATGACCGACTTGACACTGACATTTTTTACAAACCCACCGACTCCCACAGCTACCTGAATTACACCTCTTCCCACCCTACCTCTTGCAAACATGCCATCCCATATTCCCAATTCCTCCGCCGTATCTGTTCCCAGGAGGACCAGTTCCACCACAGAACAAACCAGATGGCCTCCTCCTTTAGAGACCGCAATTTCCCTTCCCACATGGTTAAAGATGCCCTCCAATGCATCTCATCCACATCCCGCTCCTTCAACCATAACAAGGACAGAACCCCCTGGTGCTCACCTTTCACCCTACCAACCTTCGCATAAACCACATCATCCGACGACATTTCCACCACCTCCAAACGGACCCCACCAGGGATATATTTCCCTCCCCACCCATTTCCACTTTCTGCGAAGACCGTTCCCTCCGTGACTACCTGGTCAGGTCCACGTCCCCCTAACAACCCACACTCCCTTTCTGGCACCCTCTCCTGGCACTGCAGGAATTGCAAAACCTGTGCCCACACCTCCTCCCTCACCTCCATCCAAGGCCCCAGAGGAGCCTTCCACATCCATCAAAGTTTCACCTACACATCCACCAATATCATTTATTGTATCCATTGCTCCCGATGTGGTCTCCTCTACATTGGGGAGACTCGACGCCTCCTAGCAGAGCACTTTAGGGAACATCTCCGGGACACTTGCATCAATCAACCCCACAGCCCTGTGGCCCAACGTTTCTACTCTCCCTCCCACTCTACCGAGAACATGCAGGTCCAGGGTCTCCTCCACTGCTGCTCCCTCACCACCCGACACCTGGTGGAAGATCGCCTCATCTTCCGCCTCAGAACACTTCAACCCCATGGTATCAATGTGGACTTCACCAGTTTCCCCTTCCCCCAGCTCCAGCCTTCCAGCACAGCACCATCCCCATGACTTGTCCTATCTGCCTATCTTCCTTTCCACCTATCCACTCCACCCTCCTTTTTGACCTATCATCTCCATCCCCACCCCCATTCACCCATTGTACTCTATGCTACTTTCTCCCCGCTCCCACCCCCCACCCCCCCCCACCTCATTTATCTCTCCATTCTGCAGGCACCCTGCCTCTATTCCTGATGAAGGGCTTTTGCCCGAAATGTCAATTTTCCTGCTCCTCGAATGCTGCCTGACCTGCTGTGCTTTTCCAGCACCACTCTAATCTAGACTCGAGTGTTCACTGTGACTTCAGTTTGTACATGTATAGACAAAGGGTAGTTCCAAGTGTTATCTATTTACATATCATTCTTCAGCATGAATGCACCACTCACATAACATGGATTGATTCTTACCCAAAGGTGAGACTAATAATTAACAAATAATGTTAATTCTGAAGTTAAATAAATATCTAACCGCTGCCATCTGCTGTGGTAGAATGAATAAAGGACATGCGACTAATAATCACATCCTGTCAAAGTGGTAGTTGAAAGCAGTTTAAGATAACATCATAATATCCCTTACTTCTAAACAGATTTTAAGTTTAAAGGTTCAAAGTTTTACATTTGACTGCAGAACAAAATAGTACTCTATCTAAGTATATCCTTGTGTAAAACAATAAATTTACAAGATACTGAAACACATCTGTTTGCTTATCTGTCCAGACTTTGTTACACAGGTCTTTCCTGGAGACTTCACGTTTTCAGAATGCGGGTTAGATTAGATTAGATTCCCTACAGTGTGGAAACATGCCTTTCGGCCCAACTAGTCCACGCTGACCCTCCGAAGAGTAGCCTACTCAGATCCATCTCCCTCTGACTAATGCACCTTGTGTGAAAAAAGTTGACCAACTCACTTGAATATTCACTGTGCCTGAATGATTGCTCACTATGTATCAATGTGATGGTCATCGTCCTCATTTGATCTTGTAAACTGGCTACATATTTCATGGATCATGTAATGTTTTGTTTGATGGGCACTGCATTTGTGCAGTTTTTAAGTGTGACTTCTCACAACGTCAAACTGCTTGCTCTGGCCTTACCTTTGTGCATTGACACTTCCAGTGTCCTCTGGGCACATGCCTTGCTTGCAACAGGAAATGTTGGACAGTTGTCGGATGTGACTTTGAGGTCACACTATCTGCATTACTTACTAGCTTGCTTACATTTAATGATGGACAAATTACTCACAGTCTGCAGACTCTGTATTCCCTGTAGTAATCTATATTGGTATCCACTTTGCAATAGCCCTTCCACATTGTAACCTTTTGGGTTGGTCCAAGATGAGTTTTTGAGACACTCCTACAGTGGTTGGTGCTATCTCGAGCTCTGTTATTCTGTCTACTAACTCTGATGCTGTAAAGTTACAATCGTACCCCTTCTCTCTATGTATTTAGGAATTAGTCAATGGTTTGTGTAGATTGTTGCCTAAAATGCACAAACCCCAGACGATATATTCTGAACATGAGCTTCACATCGTTGATCTTCAAGTGTTGACTATATTTTATCTGGCTTGTTTTTTAAAAGCTTATCAGATATCTGATGTGTTTAATCTGTGTAGTTCTTCATTACCTATAGCAGGGTTAAGTTATAAAAATGTTTCAGGTTTAGAAACATTGACCTACAGAAAACAACTCCACAGTTTCTCAGAACAATATAGTCTCGGGTGAGAGGTTCAGTGCTAATTGTAGTAACAGAGAGAAGCCATTCAGTGTAAAAGGTTGACCAGTATTCCCTTCTGTTATTGTCATCTAGGAGTATCACAAAAGGAGAGAGCACTGTAATGGTAATGTTACTGGACTACTAACTGAAAGGCCCAGACTAATTCTCATTAAATTTAAACAAATTAATAAAATCTGAAATTGAAAGCTCAGACTCAGTAATGGTGACCAGGAAATTATCATCGATTATTGTTTAAAAACCCATCTGGTTAATATCCCTTAATAAAGGATTTCTGCTGTCCTTCCCTAATCTGGTCTACATGTTGTCACCTATATGAACTTGGTAAGGATTTTAACAAGGTGTTGTATGAGAGAATGGTCAAGAAGCTGAGAGTTATTGGGATCCAGAGCAATGTAACAAATGGATCCAAAACTGTCTTAGTGGCAGGAGGCTGATGGAGCTGGGTGAAAATTAGTTTTGTCGTTGTGACTGGAAGCCTATGTCCTGTAGTGTTTTGCAGGCTTCATTAAATTTTTAGACAAGGATACATAAGGTTTTAGAAGTGAATTCACAGAAGACACAAGTTAGTGGTGTGGTAAATAGTGAAGGGAAAGTATTGGTCTACAGGAGAATGTAAATAGGCTTGTCAGATGGATAGAATAGCGGCAGATGGAGTTTAATCCTGAAAGGTGTGGAGTGGTGTATTTTGGAAGGACCAACAAGACAAGGGAATACATAACGAGTGGTAGGAGTCCGGGTAGTACTGAAAATCTGTCTCCTTGGATCCTTAAAGACAACAACACCTTTCCCTTATTAGTTGAGAGCCATTGAATGCAAGAGCTGGGTGGTTATGATGGAGCTGTACAGGATGTTGTTTAGGTTCCAGCTGGAGTACTGTGTGTAGTTCTGGTCACCACAGAATAGGAATATGTGATTGCATTGGAGAGGGTGCAGAGGAAATTTACCAGAAGATTACCCTGTCTGGAATATATTGGCTATGAAAACAGATTAGAAATGCTGGGTTGTTTTCCTTGGAGCAGAGAAGGCTGAGGGGGACCCAAGTGAAATTTTTTAAAATTGAGGACAGTTAGGAAGATAGTTTTCCCCTTGGAAGGAACTGGATATGAAACATACTGCCTGAAAGGGTTGAAGAGGCAAGAACTTTCAAATATGCAGCTAAAGACTATTCAAACTTTAAAGCCTGCTCGCCCAATTTTATATGATCATGGCTGATCATCCAACTCTGTACCCTGTCCCTGCTTTTTCCTCATGTCCTTTGATCCCTTTAGTCCTAAGAACTTCTCAAGCATTCAATGTTTTGACTTCACTTAGGTTTCTTTGGCATTTCTTTGACATGCTCACCACTCTCTGGATGAAGAAATCTTTCCTTATCTCCGTCCTAAATGGCCTACCCTATACCCTGAGAATACCCCAGGTTTGTGAAGGTTTGTAGCTAAGTTGAGGTTTATGGTGTAGGTTTGCTCGCTGAGCTGTAGGTTTGATATCCAGACGTTTCATTACCTGGCTAGGTAACATCATCAGTGGTGACCTCCAAGTGAAGCGAAGCTGTTGTCTCCTGCTTTCTATTTATATGTTTGTCCTGGATGGGTCGACCCTCTCTCCCTCGTAGCCCTACACACGGAGGAAACAAACCACCACTTCGACTGGGACAACACATCTATCCTAGGACAGGCTAAGCAAAGACATGCCAGAGAATTTCTAGAGGCCTGGTTCTCCAACCACAACACCATAAACAAACACATTGATCTAGATACCATCTATCAACCCCTCAGAAAGCGAACAGGAAATGACATCACCACAATCCCCAGGAACCCCATCCAGGACATATAAATAGAAAGCAGGAAATAACAGCTTTGCTTCACTTGGAGGTCACCACTGATTATGTTACCTAGCCAGGTAATGAAACATCTGGATATCAAACCTACAGCTCAGCGAGCAAACCTACACCCTACCACCCCTGGTTCTGGACTCCCTGGTCATCGGAGTATCCTCCCTGTCTAGCATGTCTATCCCTATTATGATTTTTTAGGTTATTATAAGGTGTTCCTCATACTTATAAATTCCAGTCGATATCATCCCAGCTGATCCAGTCTGTGTTTGTACATCAGTTCTGCAATTCCCAGGAATCAGAGCTGAAAATGTGTTGCTGGAAAGATGCAGCAGGTCAGGCAGCATCCAAGGAACAGGAGATTCGACGTTTCGGGCATAAGCCCTTCTTCAGGAAGGACTTATGCCCGAAACGTTGAATCTCCTGTTCCTTGGATGCTGCCTGGCCTGCTGCGCCTTTCCAGCAACACATTTTCAGCTCTGATCTCCAGCATCTGCAGACCTCACTTTCTCCTCGAAGAATTCCCAGGCATCAGTCTGGTAAACCATTGTTGCACTCCCTCAATCACCAGACCATCCTTCCTCAGATAAGGATATCAAAACTGCCAACAGTACTCCATATGAGGTCTCATCAGCGCTCTGTACGATTGCAGCGAGACTTCCCTCCTCCTGTATTCCAATCCTGTCATTGTGAATGTTAACATACCACCTTCCTGTTTTTGCGACCAAAGTGGTTAGCCTTGTATTTATCTACATTATACTTCATTTGCCACTTACTTAAATTGTCCAAATTACACTGAAGCATCTCTGCATCCACCTTACAGTTCACCCACCCACCAAATTTGTGTCAACTGCAAACTTGGAAATATTATATTTAGTTCCCTTGTTTAAATCATTTAATGTATGTTGTGAATAGCTTGGTCCAAGCGTTGATCCCTGAGGTATTGCACTAGTCACTGGTTGCAACTTGCAAAATGGCACATTTAACATGAAGGAAGTATATAAATGAGCACTTCAAATGCCACAACATACAAGGCTATGAGCTAAATGCTGAGAAATGGTGCTTGATGGCCAGCATGAGTGCAAAGGGCCTGTTTCTGTGCTGCAATACTCTGATTCTGCATGTGATTCCAGACCAACAGTACTGTGGTTAACTCTTAACTAACTTTTGAAATGGCCTAGCAAGATGATCAGTTCAAGGGCAAATATGGAAGGGCATAGCCTTACCAGCATGTGTACATCCCATGAAAATATAAATAAAAAGGCCACTTTGCTGCTGGCGGGCAGAACCAGACACTGGCATTTTTGTGTTTGCAGACAAAATTCTCAGCTAAGATCCCAACCTTCCTTCGTGAACAGCAGTGCATCTCCCTGCAAGCAACATGGCTCAAGAGCTGATGACAATGGCTAACATCTCAATCATCAATTTCAAGTTGAGATAGGCTTCATAGACTCCAAGTTCAAAATGGGTTGTTGGAGACCTTGAGATGGCTATACCTAACTGTGTTTCTGACCCAATAGGCAGCTCGTGGATTCATGATCTGGAATAATTTTGCCTTTGAGGCACACTCTTCCTGGCCCCTGTAAAGTGAATGGTTCAGTTTCAAAGAAGCAGACAAAAAGTCCATGTTGCCAAGAAAAGGTTGAGTTAACCACTTGCATGAGGTTGTGGATAAAAAGGAAACCAAGAGGTTGAGAGATTAGGCCACATTATCTCAAAATTGGTGACAGTGAAGAAAACTGAGAATCTACTGATGGAAGCCTGGTGAGCCCGGATTGCAGTCAGCAGTGAAGAAGCCTGAGAAAATGTGAACATGGATAAAATAAGCATGCATATTAGTTTAAGTAAGATTGGATCGCATCATCATATGTACTAACTTGGATTGTGACATATACAAAGACGATTGGATAACAAAAGCAGTGAGTAAACTCTAATGTTTTGATTGATTAGATTAGATTCCCTACAGTGTGGAAATGCCCTTCGGGCCAACAAGTCCACACCGACCCTCCGAAGAGCAAACCACCCAAACCCATTCCCCTACATTTACCCCTGACTAATACACTTAACACTATGGGCAATTTAGCATGGCCAATTCATCTAACCTGCACCTCTTTGGACTGTGGGAGGAAACCGGAGCATCTGGAGGAAACCCATGTAGACACAGAGAGAATGTGCAAACTCCACACAGACAGTTGCCCGAGTCGGGAATAGAACCCGGGTCCCTGGCGCTGTGAGGCAGCAGTGCTAACCACTAAGCCACTGTGCTGCCCCATATTTATTGTTGAAGGAATAGTCAATTGAAAGCTTGTTATCTGCAAAATTGATGTAAAGTCTTTGTTCTTGTGATTAAAAATTTGAACTACCCCATCTTTGGATAGATATATCAACCAAGCATGCATGAATAAATCTTTAAACAAGGAAACCAGAGTCTTGTCTGGTCTCAGAGGACACAAAGAGTAGAACTCTTGTCGTTCTGAAGTCAGATTGCGAACCCCAGAAACAAACCTGTGCCTGAAGTGTTTGGTTAATATCTGTGCCATTTTGTTATTCGCCATTTCATTGTTCACCATTATAATTTCAGTTGTCTGCCTGTAATAAGTCCATGTTTATTTTCACAAATCCCTGATTTACATACCTACAGAAACCATTATAATCATTTTTTTTCTTGCTAATCCAATTTCATGCTTTTTTTTAAAAATATCTTGGCCACCTTCTGCTGTATTCAATAATTCTCCCAATCATAAGGCTAGGTATTTTTTTTAAACGTAATTCCCCTATTCCTTTGGTTGAATGCAATCTTTAACTCCTATTATGGTTCGTGCTGCATTTCCTGAGTTTGTTGTGTTTCGATGGACCGTATGGTTGTTGCAAATTATACCTTAATTATTTAAATGCTAGTGATTCCTTGTATGCCATCATCATTTTTAATCTAGATGTTTAACCTACTTTAGCCAATTCATCACTCATACGATTGAATTTGTTTTGTTTGGAATTAAATCTCTAGTTTCAGACTTAACCAAATATTTTCAAATTCAATATAAAATGTATCACATGGTCACCCTTCCTTGGAGGCCCCTTGACCAAACTATTATTTTACTTCATTCACTGTTGAGGGTGTCACTGGTATGTCAACATTTATTGCCTATTCCTAATTGTCCAGAGGACAGTTAAGAGTCAACCACACTGCTATGGGTCTGGAGACATATGTGGACCAGACCAGCTAAGGATGGCACTTACCTTCCCTAGAGGACATTAGTGAATCAGATGGGTTTTCCTGACAATCGACAATGGTCATCATTAGACTCTTAGGTCCAGATTTTTTATTGAATTCAAATTCCACCATTTTCCATGGAGGGATTCAGATCCAGATCCCCAGAACATTTCCTGGGTCTCTGGATTAGCTGGGAGATAGTGAGGACTTCAGAAGCTGGAGAAGTCAGAGTCAATAAAGGGTGACGCTGGAACAAGCATAGCTGATCAGGCAGCATCTGAGGAGCAAATGAGTCGATGTATCGGGCATATCCCTTCTTCAGGACTGGAGTGGGGGAAGAGGTAGAGAAATAGGGGGAGGGGTGTGGGGCTAGGGCAAGGGCAGGTGGGATCGTGATAGATGGGCAAAGGTAGAAGGTGATTATGATGGGTCAGTGGGAAATGTGGAGTGGATAGGCAGAAAGGAAGATTTTCAAGAGGGTGGAGCCGAGTCAAAAGGTTGGATCAGGGATGAGGTGGGGAGATTTGGAAACTGGTGAATTCAATGTTGAGGCTGTGAGATTATAGGCTGCCAAGGGGCAAGTTGAGATATTTCTCTTCCAGTTTGCAGATGGCCTTGTTTAGGCAATGGAGGATGCCCAAAATGGACATATCATGGTGGGAGTGGGAGGGCGAGTTGAAATGAATGGCTACAGGAAGGTGGGGTCGATTCGTGTATACGAACCAGAGATGTTCCTTCAACCATTCTGAAAATTTGTGCTTGGTCTCTCCAATGTAGAGGAGACAACATCGAGAGCAACGGGTGCTGTAAATGATGTTTGCGATAATACCGCGAGGTTGTTAATTATCTTTTTGTCTTAGCATTATTCTACAACTAAAATAGCCATTTCCTGGCTGCTTACTCAATACACTCACCTAAAAGATTATCTTGTATACGTTCCTTGACCAACTACTTCCCACATTTATTTTAAATTTAGTCTGCCAGTCCATATAAAAGTTCGAGTTCCTTATGAATACTGTATTACCATTGTTACATAGACTATCATGTTTTGATTTATATTCTACCCTGCCCTACACTACAATTATTGCTAGAACGCCCATCTACCAGTCTTAACAATAACTGATACAAAGTCAAGGTTGTAAAATGTTGCATTTATTCATAACTAACAATTTACATAAAAACACGAAAGTTCCTCATTCGTTAATGTTAAACAATTTAGGGTTGAAATCTTAAGTTTATATAAACAAACTGGCAAGATTGTAACAGAAGTGATGGTTGATCCCTGCTCCTTTTTGTTCTGAAAGACAAAATCTGCAGATGCTGGAATCCAAAGTAGACAGGTAGGTGGTTTAAAGAACACAGCAAGCCAGGCAGCATCATGAGGTGGAGAAGTCAACATTTCGGGTATAACCCTCCTTCAGGACTGGGGGTGGGTGTACGGGAAGCTGCAGATGAAAGGGGTGGTGGGGGCAGGGTGGTGAAGTGGGGATAAATGAAGACTGGTAGAGGGTACAGCCCAGTTGGTCAATGGGAGGAATGAATCCTGTTAGTGGCAGGGAGCAGTGGAAGGGATAGGGAGGGGCTTGGAAGGGAGTCAGGGGAATGGGAAGGGAAGTTATTTGAAGTTAGAAAATTGGAAATAACCTCTCTTCCCATCCCTGACTCCCTTCCAAGCCCTTCCTCCTCTCTTCAAATCCTCCCTGCCACCAACAAGATTCATTCCTCTCATTGACCAACCAGGTCGTACTCTTATCCTGTCTTCACCTATCCCCACTTCACTACCTTGCCCCTTTATCTTCAGCTCCCCACTCACACCCAGTCCCGAAGAAGGGTTACACCCAGAACGTTGACTTCTCCACCTCCTGATGCTGCCTTGCTCGCTGTGTTCTTCCAGCCTCCTGCTTGTCTCCTTTTGGTTTATATTAACAAATTAAAAAGTATAAAAGCATATTTTGGTGAATCGATTCTTACGGTAACATTTGTTTTTCCAATACTGTGTAGAATACTGAACATTTTCAGGATATGTTACTTTAAGCTAAACCTGATACATTCAGTACAACAAACAGAAAGCAGGCTCTTTTCTATGGTTCACAGAGGTAGCTCAGGAAATTTGGATATTTATTTCTCAACCATCTTGTGACAAAGATAAGAATCTGCATTATCTCAATATAAATTAATGACAGCAGTAAACACAATAGCATAATGAAAAACTGACAACTCAAAAGAAAATTTGTATCCTCTTTGAGGCCAGCTCTATAAAGATTCAAAATATGTGCAAAAATCAACCACAATGGATCAGACACTGTCTGGATGCCTGACAGGGATCATCAGGATATATTTCCCCATCTCTCAAACAGCAATGCTCTGGGAGGACAAAGAAAACACTACAAAGACACTCAGAAGCTTGATGGCATTTGACATTAATGACTGAGAAGAGACTGCTTCCACTCATTCAAAATGGCAACAGCACACTTTGGATCATTCATGATGAAGCAAAATGCTTCAGAGAAATGGAAACAAATGTTGCACTCCTCCAGGGTGCCACTAGAAGGTCCTGCCCTTTGTGCCTGTGAGCATCAGCCTGGTCAGTCACATGAAGATGCACAGTAGAAACCTGCAACCCTGATTGGACATCATAGACAGCGATGTCCTTATGGTGTCATAGAGATGTACAGCATGGAACAGACTCTTCCATCTAACTCGCCCATGCCGACCAGATATCCCAACTTAATCTAGTCCCATTTGTCAGCTCTTGGCCCATACCCCTCTAAACCCTTCCTATATATACATATATGTATACCCATCCAGATGCCTTTTAAATGCTGCAATTGTACCAGCCTCCACCACTTGCTCAGGCAGTTCATTCCATACCCATTCTCATAACCCATTCTGCTATTGTGAGAATAATTCCACCTTGTTCAGTTTCTCTGCACCACTTGTGTCCCTCATCCAAAGCACTGTTCCTGTAAATCTCTGCACACTCACTAAGACTAACACAGTTCTCCAGCTTAAGGTTTAACCAGTGACTTAAAAACATTTTGCATAGCTTCCTTACCTATGTGCTGTATTCGGTATGCATTTAGTTCAGGATTCCAGAGGTTACTTTTAAACCAAACTTCTCCTACCATCTGTGTTTCTCTCAAACTGAATCATCAGTGACTGTTATGCAGTTAATTGGGCCTTCAGAAGATTGGAAAGTCATTCTTCCTTTCATTTTCAATTAGACGCAACAGTGTTTCCCTGCATTTTGTACCAAATACAGAAGGGTTAAACAGATTGTAGGTAGGAATGAAAAAATGAGGAAGGTTGGATGTCTTCAGGTGTTCGATGAAGTCATCCACCAGCTGAAGAAAGCAGGTATCAAGTTCTTCAAAAGGCCACAATTCATCTTTAGGTCTTTTGACACAGGCATGCAGCAGCGTTGTTTTTGCATGGTACGAACAGACATTTGCCAGAATGCGAGGATTCTTCTCCTTAAGTTTTTGGATGAGGTTTTTCAAAAGCTTCAGACAGGGCTTCCTGTGAAAAATTAAAGCAGTTTCAGTCTACATTTTTTTTCTGTGCAACTTTCTGCTCCCCTTGACTTTGATTCCTCGAGTGGTATTTTCCCTCTTGCATCACATGTAACCCACCATTCTTAATGGATCAGCCAGTGAGGATCCAGCTCCGCCCAGATGGAGGGTCAAAGCTGAGTACTATCATTTGTACCCAAGGCAGCTGAAGAAGCCTAGCATCTGTGTTAGGTAAGTAAGCCGAGCATCTTTGATAGATGTAGGACTATACTGTACATGCTTATACCAAAATGACCAATGTCATGCTCTCACAATGGCTGACAAACAAGATGGTGCAGCCTGTCCCAGCAGTAAAACACTAAATGGCTGAGAAGAGATAGACAGGACAAACAGCCTGTTCCAGATAGTTTTGATAACAGCATGCCTACAAAATAAACAAGTGACAAATCGAAGAATAATGATGAATAAACACCACATGCAAGGTAAAGCATATTAACTCCCTAAGCAGCTGCCAGAACAACCAAAGTTACTTTTCAGTAATTAGTTTTCAGGAATACTTCAGAATATAAAAATAGGTTCTAGTTGAAGTCTTTTCAGAGAATCATATGGGTAGTTTTCAACATATAAATACATGTAGCCAAAGTATAATATAAATATTAAGAGAAAAGCATTTAGACCTAGATGTGATGTTAACCAGCTTTAGGAAATGACTTCTCTCATGGTGTGAACAGAATAGATTGTTAACAGCCCATTAATCACGAAATGCTGACAGTAGAAGTAACTGTATAACTTTACACTTTATAATTTGAATTAATATTATAAATCTTACAGCAAGTAAGTTAAAATTGTTTTTTCTATTTGTACATATATAATTAGGACAGTGGGAAATACAATGAGTAACAGAATTGAAGCTGTCCTTGGAGATGAGCTAATCTGAGACAGACCGACTGAGTATACCTCGTAACGTTGAACTGTGAATGAATAGGACGCATAGGAAGATTCCAAGGCCTAGAGATTATAGTACCTGTTAACACCATAAGATCTTGGGATCTGGGGCTGTCCATAGGAAAGGCCATCATTGATGAAGTGTCTCATAGGATTGGGTATACAGAGTAAGGGGGAAGGACATAGTGACCACGTTGAATGTGATCATGATAACTCAGTGTATAAAAATACTGCTTTTTACTGTAAAATCACAGTGTGTCATTGATCTCTCTTCCCATCTAATCTAAAGATTAAGCAAATAATTAAGTTCCTATGTTGAAGCCAGATTCAGGAACAATCCTTTGGCCCTCTCCCTGCTTTAACTATTTTTTACTCAAATCAACATCTTCCACTTGCCTGAATGCTGCCTGCCTCCTGAAAATTTGTTGCCGGTCAGGGGTTATGCTCCTACAATAGGTAAATTACTTGAGACAATTCTGAAGGATAAGATTTACATATGTTGGAAAGACTGTGTTTGATTAGGTATAGGAGAAAGTGAGGTCTCCAGATGCTGGAGATCAGAGCTGAAAATGTGTTGCTGGAAAAGCGCAGCACGTCAGGCAGCATCCAAGGAACAAGAAATTCCTTTGATTAGGTATAACCAGCATGGCTCTGTGCATGGGAGATCATGCTTATCAAATTTGTTAGAGTTATTTGATGAAGTGCCCAGGAAGATTGATGAGGGCGTGGTGGTAGGTGTCGTCTAATTGGACTTCAGTAAGACCTTTAATAAGGTTCCACATGATAGGCTAATCTGAAAGGTTAGAGTCAAAAAGTGTGGCGCTGGAAAAGTACAGCAGGTCAAGTAGCATCTGAGGAGCAGAAGAGTTGAGATTTCAGGCAAATGTCCTTCATCAGGATTTTCAACGATTCTCCAGCATCTGCAGTCTTTCTCCTACTCTAGAAGGTTAGATGGCTTAGAATCCAGGGAGAGCTGGCAAATTGGATATACAATTGGCTTGATGATAGGAACCAGAGAGTAAAAGTAGGAGGACGCTGACTGGATTGGAGGTCTGTGACTAGTGGTGTGTCTCAGGGGTAGGTGCTGGGCCCATTGCTGTTTGTTATCTGTAGCAATGATTTGGATGAAAATATATAAGGGATGGTTAGTAAGTTTGCAGATGACACTAAAATAGGTAATATCACGGACAATGAGGAACATTATCAGAAATTGCAACAGGATCTTGATCAGCTGGGAAAGTGGCGCAAGAAATGATAAATGAAGTTTAATATAGATAAGTGTGAGTTCTTGCATTTTGGAAAGTCAAATCAAGGTATGAGTCATGGTGAATAGTAGGACCTTAAGGAGCGTGATGGAACAGAGGGACCTTACAGGGCATTGAGTATAGAAGTTGGCAAGTTATGCTGCAGTTACACGGGACATTGGTGAGGCCGCACTTGGAGTATTGTGTTCAGCTTTGGTCACCTTGCTGTAGAAAGGATATTATTAAATTGGAAAGAGTGCAGAAGAAATTTACAAGGACTCAACCATCTAAGTTATAGGGAGAGGTTGGACAAGCTCAAATGTTTTCCTTTAGAGTGTAGGAGACTGAGGGAGTATCTTCAGTGTGCATAGATAGGTGAATGCAATCAGTCTTTTTCCCAGGGTTGGGGAATCGAGAAATAGAGGGCATCAGTTTAAGGTTAGAGGGGAAAGAATAAATGGGAACCTGAGGGGCAACTTGTTTTACACACAGGGTGGTGTGCATATGGAATGAGCTACCAGCGGAAGTAGTTGAGGTGGATACATTAACAACATTTAAAAGGCATTTGAACAAATACATGGAAAGGAAAGATTTAGAAGGATATGGGCCAAGTGCAGGGAAATGGGGATGGACATTTTGGTCAGCATGGACCAGTTTGGGCTGAAGGGCCTGTCTCCGTGCTGTAGGACTCTATGACTCTAATTGGATAGTAATGAGAGTGTAATTTTTTTTAAAAAAATTTAGAAATGAAGGAAAACCGATAAAAAGCAATTAATACACTGATTTGTGCAAGGCTGACTTCAATGGAATGTGGCATTTATACATACAATCCATTTATGTATGTAAGGAGCGTGAGCTCTTTTTGCCACAAAAAAACCATGGACATCTAAACAGATGAAAACCATTATCTAAAGCTAAGAAGACATAAATAAAAAAAAAAGCACAAATCCGGCAAAGGATTCCAAAACAGTGAAAATGACAAAAATAGAATATGAAAAGAAACTCACAAGGAATTCAAACACAATACTTTTTTTTTAACCACAGGAATGAGTGGCCAGAAAGCAATGAGCTGTGGAAAATAACCAATGGTGATGTAGTTCTGTCAACAAAATTGCATCAGTATTTACAATAGAGAATCAGGTCAAACGGGCCGAAAAATCACTAAATCTAAAATTAAATCTTGGAGAGGGATAATCACAATTAATATAACAAAAACATTAATGAAGAGAATAATGACAAGTCCCCACAGTGGATGGTTTCCACTCAGGTTTCTAAAAGAAGGAGGTGAGAACATTGCAGATATCCAAACCATAATCTTCCAAGTTTGCTTGATTCAGGAAGTCTTCCTTTAGGAAAGTTGCGCATTACTCGGCTATTTTAAAAAGGTTGAAAGGAATACCAGAGAACTATAGATAAGCCCGAATAACTTTTACTGGGAAATTGCCAGAGTCTAATTAAGAATTAGGGTGACTGAACACCTTGAAATTTTTCAGCTGGCCACAAAGATTCAGCATGAATTTAGAAAAGGTAGCTCATGTCTGACTCACTCAATTGAATTGTTTGACCAGGTGACTAGTGAAGAGTAGTGAAAATATATGAATGTAGAAAATAGGAGCAGAAGTAGAATTCCACCTCTTAAATCTGCTCTGCCATTCAGGAAGATTTATGGCTAATCTGTTTCACATTCCACATTCTCATCCAATTCAATAACTCTCAAGACTCTTGCCTAACCAGAATCGATCCATCTCCATCTCAAAATATGCCCCTCCTCCCGAGGGACAGTTTCGAAGTCACACAACCCTCTGTGAGATATCTTTATCGATTATACAGTCATAGAGATGTACAGCATGGAAAAGTGACCACTAATTTTAAAGTGTCCCCTGGTTTTAGACTGACCTACAACAGCATGTAGATCAGCATCTCCAGCTTGTCAGCATTGTTCAGAATCTTTATAAACTTTGTTTGCTCTGTACCACTTCCCTCATGATTGTAATTTTGCTAAGCTCCCCTTTCTCTTGCACTTCGTGATTCACAAGTACTACTGGAAAGTTTTTGTATCCTCTGGAGTGAAGGTGGAAGCAAATTATTTCTTCATTTTATCTGCCATTTCTTTATTATCCAAAACTCCTCATTCTCACTCTCTCTAGAAGATCCACATTCACTTCTCTCGTACTTTTCCTTTTTAAGTACCTGTAGGAAATCTTGGGACTGAATCCCATGTCTTCTGGCCAAGTGTCAGTTTCGTCCAGTTTATTGAAGATTTCTCCCTGCGGTGCTGAGCAAGGTCTCTCACCATATCTTGCAAAACCTGTTCGTTAATTACCTACCCCTTGCCTATGGCACCTTTCTCACCCAGTTTCAGCCCCATCTTACCATTTGCTGTTTTCAGAAGACCACTGAGCAGCAATCTGCCTAAAGACCACCATCCCCGGTGCCCATGCCCTATTTAAGAGGCCACTGTGCTCCCACAATACTGGCATTCCAAAGTTGCTCTGCTCAGAAATGGACACTCATTTAGAAAATATCAGAGAAGGTGAGAATGGCACCACGATTCTCTGGTAGGGGCCTGGTGGTCCTTGTGGACAAGGTGTGCAGAGGACAGGAGATCACCAGGCTTGTCTGAGGGCATTACCCAGGTCACTGCCGTCTCTGCAACCCACAGGAATGTTCAACAGGTTGGCAAGAAGATCTCTGCTCTGCCAGGGTAAGTGTCACACACCTCTCTCTCTTACCTCTCACACTCTCTATCTGAGCTACTGCACCCAGCTCCCATCAAAGTCTCATGCACCATCACTCTCTCTATTCCCTACAACATTTTCCCTCCCTCATTCTCATCACCAGCACTAAGTATACATGGCCTCTCTACTACCTGTCTCCCAGGACACCTCACTGCCTTTGCGCCACCTGCACCAGCTGTGCCACTCACTTCCACCTCTCTCAAAACTTCCCTTTCTCTCCATCTAGATGAAGACAACTCACAATAAGTCAGAAAGGGCCCAGATGATTGGAGAGGTACCTGACATCAGGTTCTACCATGATGAGAGAGAACCCTCACAGGAGGAGGCCGGGATCCATCCTTCATGGATACAGAGATACTCATGTTGTGCCAACTCAGTAAGTGCCACTCTTCATTCCACTGCAGCTCTCGTGTTAACCCCACTGTCAGTGTCATTCACTGCACACCACTTCTAACCATTGGCTGTGTCACCTTCACTCCCTTGTGTCTTGCAGGTACTAGTGGGATGACCATGGTCCTGGTGGAGAAACAGCCTGGACCAGGAGAAGCCATCTCCTCAACCTGTGTGGAGGGAATTATCACCCCCTGCCAGCTCAGATACCAACACCTCAGGGAGAATGTCACAATTTGAAAGTTTGGGAGCATTTGCTGGTGAGCATCTCACTTCAACAACTCCACTGCTGGTCAGGTAGCTGCTCAGTGCCAGGCAGGAGGAGGACCCTGTGGTGTGGGTACTCAGAGAATTTGTCCACATGCACAGGGAGGAGCAGGAAGCAGCAAATGGGTATGTGGGATGCTGCAGGAGTTCAGCTACATCCGTGGGGGCCCAAGCGCCAAAAGTAAGCAATCATCTGGCTGACTCCATGGACATGTTAGAGAGCTGGATCCAGTAGTCTCAGGGTCAGCTGGAAAGGTGTACACACCTACACTCCATTGCCTCAGTCTTCAGGTGAGTCTGTGAGAGAGTCTAGGATCAGAGGGCGTAACCTCAAAATAAGGGACGTTTAAGACAGCACTGAGGAGAATTTTTTTCTCTCAGAGGGTAGTGTATGTTTTAAATTCCTTACCACAGCAGACTATTGAGGCTAGTCCATGAACTATATTAAAGACTTAAACAGATTTTTAATCAGTAAGGAATTCAAAAGTTACAGGGAAAATGCAGGAAAATTGAGGATTATCAGATTGGGCATCCCTTGAATGGCACAGCATATTTGATGCACCAAATGGTCTATTCCTGCTCTTACATCTTAAGTTCTCTAGTTTGTACCAAAACACACTTAACTATGAGAAATTCTAAGAAATGTTTCTGGGTGTCATTAATATGGAATTCCAGAAGGCATCTGATCTTATTCCTCATAAGAGACCTAAAACTGAAGACAAATAACTGACATGATTAGGAAATTTGCGGGAAAGGTGGATTGGCCATGCTAGAATTGCCCCATAGTGTCCAGGGATGTGCAGGTTAGGTAGCTGAGCCATGGTATAGAAAGGCAAGTATCTAATATGCACATAGGCAGTGGTATTATAAGCAGTATATATAACACAGATTAAGTGGATGGGCCCAACTTTGGTAAATAGATTTCAATGTAAGGATCTAAAAAGGATAGAACAGGCTATTTTCTAACTAGTTAGAAGTAAAAATAGTGACAGTGCAAAATATAGAGATAATAATCCAAAATGTTAATTTAGTGCTGGCCTTTCCATCAGAGCACGAGAACACAGGGAAGTCAAAATCTGTTTTTACACTGCTCTGGTTAGAGTATACCTGGAGTACTATGAATGGTTTAGGACACTAAACCTTTGAAAGGATATACTGACTTTGAAATGAGTACAGGAAGAAAGTGCGGACTGCAGATGCTGGAGATCAGAGTCAAGAGTGTGGTGCTGGAAAAACACAGCAGGTCATGCAGCATTCGAGTAGCAGGAGAATCAACACTTCAGGCAAGAGCCCGTCATCAGGAATCAGAATTCATGATGAAGGGCTCTTGTCCAAAGTGTCGATTCTCCTGCTACTCGGATGCTGCCTGACCTGTACTTTTCCAGCAGCACAGTCTTGACTTTGAAATGAGTACAACCTAGTTTCTGATGTCTGAATCCCAAGGTTGAAATTAAGAGGACAGATTTCACAAAGCTTGGTTGTATTCCCTGAAATTTAGAAGGTTAAGGGACGATTTGATCAAAGTTTTTAATATATTAAGTGGAACATAAAGGGTAGATCAAACTGTTTCCACTGATTTGGGAGTCTAGAACTAAAGCGTACATAACACCTGAGTTCAAAGCAGTAAAATTAGGGAACATCTCTGTACAAAAGAGTGGCAGAATTTTAGAACTCTCTTCTGCAAATGGCAAATGATGCTGGATCCATTATTAATTTTAAATCTGAGAATGATGGATTTTATTATTCAAAATTATTCAGGAGCATGAGGAGTTAGCTCACAGATCTACCATGATCTCACTGAAAGACAGATTAATCTCAAGCTGAAAAACAGCCTACTGCTATTCCTGTGTTTCTTATGATCCATTCTGTCAAATCCTGAAGCTGACGACTCAACAAACCTCTAAAGTGTTTAATGAAGTCCCCAGAACCTAACATTTACCACGATCAAAGAACCTTAGCTATTGAGAACTGTGATCAAAGTACCTTAGCTGTTGACATCACATGATTTGCTTCACTTAATACATGTGTGCTTCCCACTGTTCCAAACCAGATCAGTAACAGGCGACAGCAATGAGTGATAAGTCTCACCTGCAACATTTAGATGATCCATTTTCACAGCAAGTTTTTAAGCTGCCATGGTTCAGGAGCATCATCTTCTCAATATGTGAGAATGAAATCCGCCACATTTCTGTAATGATTAAAACATAATCAAAAATAGTGAAAAGCTCAGGCTTCAATCAGAAAGCAGTATTAATTGTGCCATTCCGATGCTTCCTGCTTCACTATTCATTTCCCTGCAGTCAGGTTTGTGAATTCCAGTATAAGGTTCATGCAGCCAGATCCTCCTCCAATACATTTCTGGCTTTTGACACTCCAGCTGTGATTATGCAGAGGTGCAATAGCACGCCACCAAATCAGGACGATATGGTGGCTCAGTGGTTTGTACTGCTGTCTCACAGCGCCAAGGACAAAGGCTCGATTCCAGCCTTGGGCGACTATCTGTGTGAGGTTTGCACATTCTTCCTGTCTCTGTGTGGGTTTCCTCCGGGTGCTCATGTTTCTTCCCACAGTCCAACGATATGCAGGTTAGGTGGATTAGCCATGCTAAATTGCCCACAATGTCGAGGATGTTCAAGTTAGGTGGATTAGCCAAAGGAAATGCAAGGTTACCGGGATGTTGTGGGGGAGGGGGTTGGCACTGGGTCTGGGGGCTGCTCTTCAGAGGGTCAGTGTGGACTCACTGGGTCGAATGGCTTGCTTCCACACTGTTGGGATTCTATGAAAATACAGCTCCAGATTCAGAATTCTTTTGACTGGTTTTTGCTAGAATTGCTTGTGAAGAGGAAATTCTCTGACCTCCCCTACTGGTTTTGCAAGGATTTTTTCTGTGGAAATCTAATTTCCATACTTAAGAGTTTTTGGTTAAGTTATGGTAGGGAGAGTAAGATCTGAAGAAACTTGTCCCACTTAATCCTTAACCATTTAGTAACATTAATTCGTGTAAGTACCGAAAATGTTGTGTATATGGCAATTATGTACAAGAGAAGATAGTGTATTGGGTGTGTGTATGGATGTAAAGGTAAGTTACCTTTCTGTGATTGACCGCGTGTTCCTTCTGCCAGGTTAAGTGGATGCTTTGGTACAAGGTAAAATGGCTTCATTCTGAATTCTTTCCTGACTTTCTTTCCCTGCCAATCTTCAATCTTTAGGCCGTCAGTGGTGCTGCTAGGCCAGCTCTGTGAATGAACCTCCAGGGCCAAAACCATGTCCAGTGAGATTGGCCCATATTCCTTGTCCTCAATCTGAAGGGTCACAGCAGGACATCCTGGCTTTCTTCTTTCCAATTTTATATTGTATTCTGTCAAACAGGAGTTTAAAAGGAGTAAGTGTTCTAACCAGTGGAGTATGATAAATAATTATAATAATCCTCAATAATTGCAGAATAAAGGATTTGGACCACGAACACACAAGATTTACTAGCTTTAAAGGTTGCTCCTCCCAAGTAAATTGTTAATGGTCAACAGGAAGAAGCCAACCAAAGGTGAAGTAGCTATTCCCAAGGAATAGGAAGAGACCATTTCACCATCCAAATAAATTATGGTAGACCTAGGCACCAGAACGTCATTTACATGTCCCTGATTCATATCCTTTTTCATTAATATCCAACAATAATCCTTCAATCTCACTCTTGAAAATTTCAGTTGACTCCTCACATCCACCCTTTTGGTGCAGAAAGTTTCGCACTTTGTGTAATTTTGGTGGATGTGACACAAAAGTATTTAAAATGAAAACCAGCCACCCAGAGCTGGTTGAATATCAAACTGTACCATTTTGGCAAACTTTGAATTTTCCAACATTCTGCCAAATGCAGAATTTTATTTTACCCCTGGAAACAATTTTCTGCCTCTCCATAGTTGTTGGCACATTCAACCTTGGTCTAAGGTTTTCACTTGATTACTGAAGTCCAAGCTGCCTGAGAAACAATCTGAATGCCAGAATAGAGCCTCATCGCAGCTCAGTCAATCCACTACTAGGCGCACTTAGCAACTGGCTACCTCATGAGGTTACTGGGAGCGACATGTGTACTCTCATGTGTTCCTACCTTTTAATTTGCTGTTATGTCACAGGACGTTAGTTGTGCGAGAACTATACTGCGATCTCTTCCATTTCAAGTGAGGGAGCATTTAACGACATTCACTCAGTGCGAGGGAACACAGTACTCCCAGAGTTCACACTTGCACAATTTTAATATTCCTCTTGATTTTTCACTCCATTGTTTTGGATGCATTCAGACACAAGTGCTGCTGTAAATGGACTGTAGCTTTCTGATGCCATTCTGGAGTTAAACATGCATGGTGGATAATTTTATTGCATCATTTGTTTCAGGCACACAAGTGGTAACTGGTATTTCATCCAAATAATGCATTTGAGGATTGCAGCACAAGGGCACAGAAAACAAATAGTAAAATTCATAAAAGTTCAGAGGGACAAAGGGAACTTCTGATTATGCCTATAATGCACTCACTGTAGCAGGACAGATTTAAAAAAGGTGAAGACAGTTTATGGAATATGAAAGTTGCCATGGTCTACAGCATATCAATAGAGATCATGTTGGAACTTTATAAAACACTAGAAGCTGTGAAAGGGACACACACACTCTAAGATGTAGGCAGGTTAGTTGAGTTAATTGAGAGGAACTTGGGTATATTCATATAAGTATTCCAGAAAGTTAACATGTTGGTACAGCAAACAGTTAAGAAGTGAATATAGTATGTTGATGTTTATTGAATGGGGGTTGGAGTATAAAAATAAGTTTTGCTAAAATTGTACAGGGCTATGAAACCACAACAAGAGTTTGAATGCATTCATGGCTTCCATATCTAAACAAGGATGTATTTGCATTGGAAGCAGTACAGCCAACATTCACTAGATTGGTCCCTGAGATAAGAAGGACCCTATGATAAGGCTGAGTACATTGTGTAAAGACTGTATTTTTTTTATTTTTCTGTTTCCAATTGTGGACTGAAATGGAAAAAGTATTGGTTTAAAAGCTAAGGATTGTTGACTGATTGTTGCATTTTTTTTAAAAAAAGGTTAACTGTCATTTATTATAAGTACAATTTACACAGCTGTTTGTTCATGCAATGGGTAAAGCCGATTTATAGACAAGCTGCAGCCGAGGGGTATATATGAACTGAGCTTCAGCCACAACTAAGTCGATAGGTTTGTGGTATGGTGACCAGTTATCAATGGCAAAGGCTTGCTCCCTGCCAATAACTGGCTTCTAGGCAGCTGAACAACTTATCATGTGAATGTTTGAGGAAGACGTTACTGACCTCTGAAAGATAAGAAGCTGTTCCTGCTCTCTGCAGTAAAAACCACCTCACGCCTGAAGAAAACCAGTTTATTTTTCCCTCATAATTTGCTCTAAGCTATGGCTGTTAAATACTAGGTCAGAAATTTTATAAATGTTTAACCAACTGTTCTGTGCCTCCTGCAAGCAAGTGAAAGTACCTGGAGAAGGAGGATTCAAGGAGCAGCAAGTCCTGACAAGGGAAAAAAAATTGTCTGTGAACCTTGTGAAAAGGAACCATTGAGCTGCCTTCTCAGTCTTCCCTTCTATTCATAACACCTTTTTTTTCCTGTCTGTGTCTGCCTATATGTATGTAAGGGGCAGTTTATAAGAGGTTAAAGTTTTAACTAGGGAAGTTATTTGTCAATAGTTCATAATTGTTTATCCATTCTTAGAATCTATTTATTCAATATTAATAGAAATTCTTGTTAAGTGCAGAAATCCGGCCATGCTTTTTGTCAGTCTGGGTGAAAGTTAGGTAAACTGAGAAATCCGGTGTTATTTTTTAAATCTTTAACATATGTGCCCACTCCAGGTATAGCAGGGCTTGAATTCCAGTGAGCTATTCATCCAGGCGAAACTTTTTTTTCGATTATTTTGAGCAGTTTGGCTGGAAATTGTCTTAAATCACCATCATACAGAAGAAAATGCTCTCTTATAATAAAAACAGCTCTATTCACAATACAAAGTGTTCTCTCCAATGATATGGAGGCTGTGAATTTTCCTTTTGTCATTTCAGCAACTTATGTATATTGATACTGTCAGGATAAAAATTCCTGACTCAAACATTCACCAAGGTATTCCTGTTAAGAAAGTGATAATTATTTATTTGTCACATTAATCACTTGAGCAAGTGGCCTCAAAGCATTTGGATTTCACTGAAGAATGCCTTAATTTTCCAGTCCCTCGTGATTCAGTAAATTTGCCATTGTCTGAGATTTTCAGAACTTTTTTGTATTTGCCCATGAATTTTCATACTTTTTTTTCTATCAACCATTCTTATCCCTTTATTCATAACAGGAAGTTCCATGATCCACAAGAGCATAAGAAGTAAGAGCAGGAGTAGGCCATTGAGCCCCTCAAGCCTGCCCTGCTACTCTATAAGATTATGACTGATCTGCCGTAGGCCTCACTTCCTCATTGCCCTCAAGCTTATGCCTGAAACATAGATGCTCCTTCTCCTCTGATGCTGCTTGACCTGCTGTGCTTTTCCAGTGCCACACTTTTAGACTCAAAGTTTAGACCAATTGCAGTACATTGAGGCTCCTGCTAATACTAAATATAAAGAGGAACCAAAATTATCCAGAACTTTTTCCATCCTGTGGAGAAATGTGAATTGGCCATACTAAGTTGCCCATGGCATTGGATGCATTATTCGGGGGTGAGTGTGGGTGGGTTGCTCTTTGGAGGGTCCATGTGGACTTGATGGGCCGAAGGGCCTGTTTCCATACTGTAGAGTATCCAACTATCTAAACTCCTTGGTGTTTCAGAAATCTACCTAACTCCTCTTCAAATTCTGTGATCTCACCTCCACAGCTCTCCTGAGCAGGGAAAATTATAGAATGCACTTCTTTCTACAAGAAATATATTTGAATTTCAGTTTTACATGGGTATCCCCTGATTCTGTTAGTATGCCTCCTAGTCTGAGATTCCTACACGAATAGAGACATCTTCTCAAAACCTTCAGTGTCAAGCCCTCTCAGAATTTTGTTTCACTATGATCACCCCTCATTCTTCTTAACTCTGATGAATAAAGGCTTAACCGGTTTAACCATTCTTGATCAATCAACTCCTTCATCAAAGGAATCAGCCTAATTAGATCCTCTAGAACTACCCCCAGTGCAGTTCTGTGGCATTTCACCAGTTATGTCTTTCTAACCTGAAAAAGACCTGTTTGTCCTGACTCTGTTTTCTATGTATTATCAAACCCTCAATCCATGATATTAATTATCCCCAATACTGAGCTCTATCTTGTGCAGTAATCTTTTATGTGGCATCTTTTCAAACACTATCAGGAAATCCATCTACCTTAGTTCCTCATTATCAACTATAGCACAAAAAGCAATAGAAGTGTAGACCTTTTCTCATCAGGCCTGCTCTACCATTCAATAGGATCATGGCTGCTCTGACCGCATCCACTTTCCAGCAGCTGTAAGCATAGATTCTTGATGAGTAGGGCAATCAATCTATCTGAACCTTAAATATATACAAGGATCCTGTCCCCACAGCTCTCAATGGCAAGGAGTTGCAAAGGCTTTCAACTCTAAGAAATTCCTCCTTATCTTAATCTTAAATTCACACCCCTTAATTCTTTGACTATGCCTTTTGATCCTAGACTCTCCCATGAAGGTAAACATTCTCTGTGTTTACCCTGTCAAGCCCCTTGAGAATCCTATGTTTCAATTAGATCACATCTCATTCTTCTAAATCCCAATGAGTAGAGTCCTAAGCTGTTTAGCCTTTGCTCATAAGACAATCTCTCAAAATCAGGATCATCCTTGTGAACCTTCACTGAATTGCTTCCAATGAAATAATATTTCATTGGAAATAAGGGGACCAAAATTGCTCACTGTATTGCAGCTGTGATCTCACCAGTTGCAGTAAGACTTCCCTATTCCTATACTCTAAACCTCTTGAAACAAGGGCCAACATTCCATTAGCTTTCCCAATTTCTTCCTGTGCGTGTTTTTTGTATTGTGCAGATTTTCTCTATTTAAATAATGTTCTGCACTTTTGTTCTCCATTCCAAAATAAACAACTTCATATTTTCCCATATTATACTCCATTTGTCAACTTCTTGCATTTACTTAACCTATTGACTTGTTACACTTGTTATATCATCAAAAGCCTGTATCAAGTTTATCAAACATGATTTTCCTTTGACAAAACCCAGTTGCCTCTGGTTGCATTAAGCCTTCCCAAATATTCTGCTGCTACTTAACAACTGTCTCTAGTATTTCCCCAATGACCAATGTTCAACTTCCTGGCCTGTTGTTTCTGTATCTCTCCTTTCATGAACAGGAGTGTCACATGAGCATTTTCCAATCCGCAGGAACCCTCCAAGAATCCAGTGAATTCTGTAATATTCAGGCTAATTCATCCATTACCTTTTCAGCTATTTCCCGTATCCTCATACTTGGGCTGAGTTATTTGAGCCCAGTCAGTGTGGTAGAGCCCCCCGAACTTAGGAGAAGGTAAACCACTCATTCAGTTATCGATTGCAGCCACCATTAGTATGTTGGATAAGGATTGGACAGGTGCCTGTTCTGATTTCAACACATGGTGAAAAACACAATGACCAATTTTGCTTAGCAGGAGCCACCCTATATTGGAGGAATGTGTAAATTATATGACCATAACCTAATACGAACCTGACAGAGTTTTTGCCCCTTCTTTGATGAGTTTCCTGAGGTGACAGATCATTTCTTCAGCTGATAGTGTGTCATTGCAAACAAACTGACTGAGGGGGTTGGCACCTGGATTTCTCTTAAATGTCACTTGGTAGAAAGCACCTTCAGCATCCACTTCCAGAAACTCAATTCTTTTAATAGGGATGACGATCATTATGTCAAATTCATTTGGTTCTGAAATCTGCAGAGACCAAAAGTAAAATGCTGAAATAAAGATGATCCCATCACAAGCTGATTGCCCACACACACACACACACACACACTCACACACGTATTCTCTCTCACACACACACACGTGTTCTCTCTCTCACACACACACACGTGTTTTCTCTCTCTCTCTCACACACACACACTCATGTGTTCTCTCTCTCTCACTCACACATATACATACACACACACACACACACACAAATTCACTGTGCTCTGTATTCAACAAATAGTTTTCTGTTTTTTGCACCACCTCCAACATGATCCCAACACTAAACCCATCTCCCCACTCCAGCCATTTTAGATTGAGATAAAAAGGAATTTCTTCACTCAAAGGGTTACGAATCTTGGAATTCTCTGCCTCACATGGTTGCGAATGTTTAGTTTGGAGACTGAGATTTGATTGGATTTCTGCAAGTAAGGGCGTCAGGAGGGAAGGTAAAATGAACTTGGTGTCAAAGTTCACCTCTGATCTTAGCAAATAGCTCAGGTCCAAGAAGCTTTATTCCCGACCCCAACTTCTATTTCTAGACTCTCCCACCCCAGGGAAAACATTATTTATCCTATCCATGATACTCCTCTGCAACATCTGAACAAGCGTTCCATTACCTCGAGCACTTGTTCCTCCCCATGCACTTTCCCCTGAGACCAGCCTATGGAATGCCTACCTTTCTACCCTGGACCCCAGAGACTGTTTCCATCCAATTACATCCTCCAACCTTAAAAACTTCCCTTGAGTACTATTCTCCTTCCCTTAGAAGATCTCTTGCCTTTTTTTGGGTTTCCACAACATCAGTGCATAGTGTTTCAAAATCTCCATGTTGTAGGGTGCTTCTATGTCTGATCTGTGTTGGATGAGCTACACCCTTACTCTAGCATCATAAATGATTTAATTTATGGAGGAATTTCATTATATCTGGGCTCAGCATGTCTGACAGTTGGTATGTATCAATACTGCAGTAGGTATCCTCGGTCTCTGAAATTATAAGCCTTACATTGTTCATTCATGTGACAAATAAATTTGTGTAAAAAGGCTGAAGCACAGTTATAACGCATCCATGAATACTTTGTTTTTATTTCGGACTTACAGCATCTGCAGTAGTTTGCTTTTAGTTGAGTACTTGCTTACATATTGGTTAACTTCGTTATGAGATTTGAAAGGAGTCTCTGCTCAGACATAGTGAGGTATGGCATGGCAACAAACTGGGAAAGAGAACGTTTAACACTTCCATCACTAAGCTTTATTGTTAATTGGATGTATCCAGCTCACAAAGACTTGGCAAAATTTGCTATCATTATTTAAGATGTGGAGATGCTGGTGTTGGACTGGGGCAGGCAAGTTAAAAATCACACAACACCAGGTTATAGTCCAACAGGTTTATTTGGAAGCACTAGCTTTCAGAACACTGCTACTTCATCAGGTAGCTGTGGAGCAGGATTATAAGACAGACTTTATAGCCAAAGATCACAGTGTCATGCAATAGTGAAGAAGGCGTTTGGTATGCTTTCCTTTATTGGCCAGAGCATTGAGTACAGGAATTGGGAGGTTATGTACAGGACATTGGTTAGGCCACTGTTGAAATATTGCATGCAATTCTGGTTTCCTTCATATCGGAAAGATGTTGTGTGTCGTGGAAATTAAATCAACTTGACTCAATTATTAGCAAGAGCAAAGAAAGGATTTTTATTTTAACTCCTGTAGGATTGACTCTACATTAAGCCAGATGCCTCAATGCAAAGAGCCCCGAATATTGTACAGATGCTTGCCTTATAGCGTTCCTTATCACACTCTCCAGGGCAGAGACTGCAGGAAACTCAAGTTGTTATCCTCTCATTTCCTGGTCCTAGACATAACAATTCTTCAGCTTTCACGGAGTTCGACTATCGCATGGTCGAATTGAATGTTTACAGAATTCAAACAGAGATAAGCTAACTGCAGACCTTCATCAAAGCATCGTTTACAAAGTTCAGTACAGCATTGAATTTAAGAAAAGCATTTCTTTTAAATTTCACAGTAAGTGGATAATTAATTTCACAGTAAATGGATAATTTTCCATTACATTGTGAAACTTGAAAGGGTTCCGAAAAGATTACAAGGATGTTGCCAGTGTTGGAGGATTTGAGTTATAGGGAGAGGCTGAACAGGCTGGGGCTGTTTTCCCTGGAGTGTCGGAGACTGAGGGGTGACCTTAAAGAAGTTTACAAAATTATGAGGTGCATGGATATGAAAAATAGTGTTTTCCCTGGGGTGGGAGAGTCCAGAAGTAGAGGGCATAGGTTTAGGGTGAGAGGGGAAAGATATAAAAGAGACCTAAGAGGCAACTTTTTCATGCAAAGGGTGGTACAATTGCAACATTTAAAAGGCATTTGGATGGGTATATGAATAGGAAGGGTTTGGAGGGATATGGGCCGGGTGCTGGCAAGTGGGACTAGATTGGGTTGGGATATCTGGTTGGCATGGACGGGTCTGTTTCCATGCTGTACATCTCTGACTCTATAACTGAAACAATATATTGAACAAACTTGTTTCAGTTGCATGACACTGATCTTTTGCTATAAATTCTGTGTCTTCTGATGCTGCTCCACAGCTATCTGATGAAGGAACAGCGCTCCGAAAGCTAGCATTTGCAAATAAACCTGTTGGACTATAACTTAGTGTTGTGTGATTTTTAACTTATCATTATCTCAGGCATGTTACTGACTTGAGCTGAGGACGGACTCAGAATGAGAAACTTGCTGACATTGGGCAGGTAGTACAATCTCAGAATACTTTAACCATCTAATCAACTATCTAGGACCCACCTACCATAGCACAGGATCTGGGTCACCCCTCTCCACGTTCACTCTGTGAACACCATCAGGGATACGACAACCTAGTGATATTATCCAGAAACTCAGTTGATGTATTCTGGGAACCTGGGTTCAAAATCCCACCACAACAAATGGTGAAATTTGAAATCAATAAAAAAATCTGGAATTAATGATGACCATGAAATCATTGTCAATTATCCAGGATAAATCTGTCTCTCTAATGTCCTTAAAGGAAGGAAATCTGCCATCCTCACCTGGTCTGGCCTACATGTGACTCCAGACCCACCGCAATGTGGTTGACTCTCAACTGTCCTCTGAAATGGCCTAACAAGCCATTCAGTTGGGCATAGCTGCTAGACTGGATCTGCAGCAGGTGGTGTGGGAAAACATATATATCCTCATCCTTACCAATCTGCTGACTGTAGTTGCATCTGTCCGTGACATATCAGTCAGAGTGACCACCGCACAGTCCTTGTGAAGACTCAGTTCTGTCTTCACAGTGAGAAATCACTCATGTTGTGTGGCACTATCACTGGGCTACGTGGGGTAGATTTCAAACAGATCTCACAGCTGAGGGTCATTAGCAGCAGTAGAATTGTACTCCAGCACAATCTCCAACCTCATGGCCCAACTCAACCATTACCATCATGCCAGGGGATCAACCCGGTTCAATGGAGAGTGCAGGAGGGCATGCCAGGAGCAGTACCAGGCATACCTAACAATGAGGTATCAACCTGGTATAGCTAGCCAGGACTACTTGCACCACAACAGTATAAGCAGTAAGAGACAGACAGCAATCCCACAATCAACAGATTAGATCTAAGCTCTGCAGTTCTGCCACATCCAGTCGTGAATGGTGGTGGATAATTAAACAACTAATTGGAGAAGGAAACTCCAGAAATATTCCTATCCTCAATGGTGGAACATCCTAATACATCAGTGCAAAAGATAATACTGAAGCATTTGCAGCAATCTTCAGTCAGAAGGGCCAAGTGGATGATTTGTCTAAGCCTCCTGCAGGGGTCCCCAACATCACAGATACCAGTCTTTAGCCAATTCAGTTCACTCCATATGGGATCAAGAAACTGGTGGAGACACTGGATACTGCAAAGGCTATGGGCCCTGACATCATTCCAGCAATATTACTGAAAACTTGTGCTGCAGAACTTGCTGGTCCCCCAGCAGAGCTTTTCTATTGTATCTGATAATGTGGAAAATTGCCCAGGTTTATCATGTAGAGAAAAAACAGACAAATCCAACTCTGCCAAATAATGCCCTATCAGTCTACCCTCATTCATTAGTAAAATGATGCATCAACAATGCTATTATGAAGCACCTGCTCAGCAGTAATCTGCTCAGTAACACCCAGCCAGGGCCACTCAGCTCCTGACCTCATTACAGCCTTGGTTCAAACATGGACAAAAGAGCTGAATTCCGGAGGGGAGGTGAGAATGACAGCCTTTGACATCAAGGCTGCATTCGACCGAGTATGGCATCAAGGAACCCCAGCAAAACTGGAATCAATGGGAATCTAGGGATAAATTCTCCAACCCTAGGTTGGGGGTTATACCTGGTGCATAGGAGGATGATCATGGTTGTTGGAGGTCAATCATCTCAGCTCCAGGGCAACTCTGCAGGAGTTCCCCAAGGTCATGTCAGAGGCCCAACCATCTTCAGCTGCTACATCAATATTTCCCTCCATCTTAAGTGGGAATGTTCACCAATGATTGCATCTGTGACTCCTCAGATACTGAAGCAGTCCATGTTCAAATCTGGACAACAGGCCAGGCTTGGGCTGACAAGTGGCAAGTAACATTCATGACGCACAAATGCCAGGCAATAGTTATCTCCAATAACTGGCAATCTAATTATCACCCCTTCACAGTCAATTGTGTTCCCATCATTGAATGCCCCTCTATCTACATGCTGAGGGTTACCATTCACCAGAGACTCAACTGGACATATCTCATAAACAAGAATAGTTCACAGATTAGGAACAGTGCTGCAAGAAACGTACTGCCTGAATCCCCAAAGTCTGTCCACCATCTGCAAGACGCAAGTCAGGAGAGTGATGAAATACTCCCCCAGTGGCTGGATGGGTGCAGCTCCAACAACACTCCAGAAACTTGACACCATTCAAACAAAGCAGCTCACCTGATTGCCATAAATGCACAAACACTAAGTAGTAGCAGTGTGTACTATCTTCAAAATAAATTGCAGAAATTCATCAAAGATCCTTACACGTCCAACGAGTGAATGAAAATAAAATCTCTCCTCCGGGGCCATTCACTGACCACCATTATCCCTTTACTGGGGTCACTCTGACCATTGACATCCACCACCCCCTCCCTGGGGACAGTCTCTGATCACCAACAACCCACTCCCTGGGGACCCTCTCTGACTACCGACAAACCCCTTCCTGAGGACACTCTGATCACTGACAAACCCCTCCCTGGGGGCACTGTCACTAACAACCCCCTCCCTGGGGGCACTCTGATCACCAAAAATCCCCTCCACTCTCTGATCACCTGCCTGTGCATACACTGTTACCGCCATCCCCCTCTCTGCGGACTTTCTCTGTAACCAACAAACCTCCCCCTCGATGTCGCCCACAACCCCCTCCCTGGGCACACCATCTGAGCAGGGCCGGCTATTCTGCAGCTTTCCTCCAATCTCCCGCTAGTGCAGCTGCTCCAGTGTTACAGGGAGGGATCCTGTGATTTGGGGGGTGGGGGTGATGGTTGGTGGTGTTGGGGAGGCGGGACGAGGGTGAAAGGGTGGAGCTTGAGAGAGAGAGATGGGGTCAGTGAATGGAGAGGAGATCCCAAATTCACTCTCAAACCTGCCCACAGTTTGCTGAGGTCTCACATTAAAGCCCGGTGGGTGGGGTGGGGTGGGGTGGGTAAGGTGACTCATGCCCACAAAGCCTCACCACCAGCCCCTCTTCCCACCCCCAGATCTCCCGGTACCTTGAGCGAAAAGTTTGCCACTTGCTCTGAGCTGACAAGTCCCACAGAGGAGGAGGAGGCAGAAGGATAGAGCAGGGGTGCCACCCACCTTCTGAGGGCTAGCAGCAAAACAGAAGGACCGAATGGACAGGTGAAACGTGCAGTCGATAAAGCCCAGAGAAGGTCCTACTTTGACCACCCCTGCAGCTCTCGGCAGGCGGAAAAAGGGACGAAGGTTCACACAAGTTGCTCCGAGAGGGGAGATCCACCTGAAGGGAGCAGGTTCCTTGATCAGGCTCCCTGGGGCTGACCGAGACACTTCCCCATCAGATCATCTCCCAAACACGGAGGAAATGAAAGTAAAAGCGCAATCAGAGGGCAGGAAATATCTGGGAGAGGGTGGGAAAAGAGGGTGGGAACCAGCGGATGAAAAAAAAATTTAATAACCTTCACGTTCTCGTAGTAGCTGCCGCTCGATAACTTCTCCATGTCAGAGAAACAACCTCCAGATTCCCTCCGGATGTACCGCAGTAAGTGATCCACCACCTCATTGACCTGTCTCGATGCCCGGGATTTCTGCACCGACTTGATCCTCAGGTTTTCCACCACATTCCGCAGCACTTTGTTCAGCTCCGCGGCCCTTCTGCCGCCGAGGACATTGCTGCTATCCCCGGCAGCCGCCCTCCCCTTCCCCCGGACCCCGCTGCCCGTCCTCCTGCCGTCCCCTGCCTTACTGCCCCCGCTCTTCCCCACATCCCCCCCGGGGCTGCCGCCGTGCTTCAGGCGGGTTGCTGCGGGACTGTTGCTCTCCCGCAGTACCTCCTCCTTGGATCCTCTCCCCGCCTGGCCTTTCGGGCCGCCGGCGGCCGCTCGGCCCGAGCAGCCTGGTTTCCCTGCGTTCCCGTTGCCGACCCCCCTGACCCTGGCTCCCGCTCGGCCCGGCACCTTCCTCTGGCTCATCGCTCGCTCGGAAGCTGCAGACCGACTTTACGCGCGATGTTCAAAACCAGCAGAAGCAGAAACGAAACCTGGTTTGGTTCCCGCCCTGAAACCTGGGGGAAGTCCCGCGTCTCTTCACCCAGCTCACACCCACTCCCTGCTCACACCCACTTCCTGCTCACACCCATTCCTGCACCCACTCCCAGCTCACTCCCATTCCTGTACTCACTCCCAGCTCACTCCCATTCCTACACCCACTCCCTGCTCACACTCACTTTCCTGCACCCACTCCCTGCTCACACTCCCACTCATACACCCACTCCCTACTAACACACATTCCTGTACTCACTCCCATTCCTACACCCACTCCCTGCTCACACTCACTTTCCTACACCCACTCCCTGCTCACACTCCCACTCCTACACCCACTCCCTGCTCACGCTCCCACTCGTACACCCACTCCCTACTCACACTTCCATTCCTACACCCACTCCCTGCTCACACCCATTCCTGCACCCACTCCCTGCTCACACTTCCATTCCTGCACCCACTCCCTGCTCACACTCCCACTCGTACACCCACACCCTGCTCACACTCACTTTCCTGCACCCACTTCCTGCTCACACCCATTCCTGCACCCACTCCCTGCTCACACTTGCTTTCCTGCATCCACTCCCTGCTCACACTCCCACTCGTACACCCACTCCCTACTCACACCCATTCCTGTACTCACTCCCAGCTCACATTTCCATTCCTGCACCCACTCCCTGCTCACACTCGCTTTCCTGCACTCATTCCCTGCTCACACTCCCACTCGTACACCCACTCCCTACTCACACACATTCCTGTACTCATTCCCAGCTCACACTTCCATTCCTACACCCACTCCCTGCTCACACCCATTCCTGTACTCACTCCCTGTTCACTCCTATTCCTGCACCCACTCCCTGCTCACACTCCCACTCCTACAACCACTCCCTGCTCACACTCCCATTCCTACACCCACTCCCTGCTCACACCCATTCCTGCACTCACTCCCAGCTCACATTTCCATTCCTGCACCCACTCCCTGCTCACACTCCCACTCGTACACCCACTCCCTACTCACACACATTCCTGCACTCACTCTCAGCTCACATTTCCATTCCTGCACCCACTCCCTGCTCACGCTCCCACTCGTACACCCACTCCCTACTCACACTTCCATTCCTACACCCACTCCCTGCTCACACTCCCATTCCTACACCCACTCCCTGCTCACACTCCCACACTCACTCCCAGCTCACACTCCCACACCCACTCCCAGCTCACACTCCCATTCCTACATGCACTCCCTGCTCACACCCATTCCTGTACTCACTCCCTGCTCACTCCAATTCCTGCACCCACTCCCTGCTCACACTCCCACTCGTACACCCACTCCCTACTCACACCCATTCCTGTACTCACTCCCAGCTCACTCCCACTCCTACACCCACTCCCTGCTCACTCCTATTCCTGCACCCACTCCCTGCTCACACTCCCACTCATACACCCACTCCCTACTCACACACATTCCTGCACTCACTCCCTGCTCACACTCCCATTCCTACACCCACTCCCTGCTCACACCCATTCCTGCACACACTCCCAGCTCACATTTCCATTCCTGCACCCACTCCCTGCTCACACTCCCACTCGTACACCCACTCCCTACTCACACACATTCCTGCACTCACTCCCAGCTCCCATTTCCACTCGTACACCCACTCCCTACTCACACTTCCATTCCTACACCCACTCCCTGCTCACACTCCCATTCCTACACCCACTCCCTGCTCATACTCCCATTCCTACACCCACTCCCTGCTCACACTCCCATTCCTACACCCACTCCCTGCTCACAATCCCACTCCTACACTCACTCCCAGCTCACACTCCCACACCCACTCCCAGCTCACACTCCCATTCCTACATGCACTCCCTGCTCACACCCATTCCTGTACTCACTCCCTGCTCACTCATATTCCTGCACCCACTCCCTGCTCACACTCCCACTCCTACACCCACTCCCTGCTCACTCCTATTCCTGCACCCACTCCCTGCTCACACTCCCACTCGTCCAGCCACTCCCTACGCACACATATTCCTACACTCACTCCCAGCTCACACTTCCATTCCTACACCCACTCCCTGCTCACACCCATTCCTGTACTCACTCCCTGCTCACTCCTATTCCTGCACCCACTCCCTGCTCACACTCCCACTCGTACACCCACTCCCTACTCACACACATTCCTGCACTCACTCCCAGCTCACACTCCCATTCCTACACCCACTCCCTGCTCACACTCCCACTCCTACACCCACTCCCTGCTCACACTCCCACTCCTACACCCACTCCCTGCTCACGCTCCCACTCGTACACCCACTCCCTACTCACACTTCCATTCCTACACCCACTCCCTGCTCACACTCCCATTCCTACACCCACTCCCTGCTCACACTCCCATTCCTACACCCACTCCCTGCTCACACTCCCACTCCTACACTCACTCCCAGCTCACACTCCCACACCCACCCCCCAGCTCACACTCCCATTCCTACATGCACTCCCTGCTCACACCCATTCCTGTACTCACTCCCTGCTCACTCCTATTCCTGCACCCACTCCCTGCTCACACTCCCATTCCTACACCCACTCCCTGCTCACACTCCCACTCCTACACTCACTCCCAGCTCACACTCCCACTCCTACACTCACTCCCAGCTCACACTCCCATTCCTACACCCACTCCCTGCTCACTCCTATTCCTATACCCACTCCCTGCTCACTCCTATTCCTGCACCCACTCCCTGCTCACACTCCCACTCCTACACCCACTCCCTGCTCACTCCTATTCCTACACCCACTCCCTGCTCACACTCCTTCCAAGGATTTCTACTCCAGCTTTCAGAGAAAGCAGATTTATCTGTACCAACCCCTGAAAAGGTCCTGCTAATTAAATCTTACCAAATGTATTTTTATTTACTCCTATCTTGCAATAAAACTTTCTCATTAACTAAGAATAGTTGTTCTGCAGATATTCCTCTGTGGTGTTCCCTTTATCATTAATCTGTAGACAGGGCCAAGACAAAGCAAAACCTAATAAGGATTGGTGACAGCAAACTACCTCAAACAACTGCATGCCCAGAAGCACATTAAGATCAAGTGGCCAGGAATGGTCATCTGGCAAAGTACAACAAACCCATCTAAGTGTTAACTCCGTTAATTATTGACAACTTCCGCGTACTGGCAATAAATTGTGCACATCTAGAGATTTCCCTACAGGTTATGAGGCACCCTGAGTTTTCATTCCTACAGATAGAGGGTGCTCCAGTTTCCTCCCAAAGTCCAAAGATATGCAGGTTAGGTGAATTGGCCAGGATAAATTGCCCGTAGTGTTAGGTAAAGGGGTAAATGTAGGGGTATGGGTGGGTTGCGCTTCGGCGGGTCGGTGTGGACTTGTTGGGCTGAAGGGCGTGTTTCCACACTGTAAGTAATCTAATCTAAAAAAAATGTCATCCACCACAACCCCATCCCCAACCGTTGCCTCTATCATAACGTATCATAACAATCAGTAGTTGGGAAATTATCAGAAAAATACTGAAGGCTAGAATCGATCATCACATGGAGAGGCAAGGACTAATCAAGGATAGCATGACCTTGTCAGGGGGTTCATGCCGTACAAATATATTGGACTTTTTTTTTGAACAGGTGACTAGGTGCCAAGGTTGCATAGCAGGCTAGTTAAGAAACTAAAAGCCCTTGGGATCCAAGGCAATTTGGCAAATTGGATTCAAAACTGGTTTTGTGGCAGGAAGCAGATGGTGATGGTCAAAAGTTGTTTTTGTGACTAGAAACCTGTGTCCAGTGGCTTAACATGGAATTTGAGACCTTCGCTCTTTCTAGTCTATACTAATAATGTAGACATGAATGTGGGAGGTAGATGATGATGAAACAAAATTGATGGTATGGTAAATAATGAAGAGGAAAGAGAACAGTGTAGATGAGATGATCAGATTAACTGATCAATGACAAAAAGAAGTTAATCCTGAAATTTTGAGGTGATGCTTTTTGGAAAACTGACAAGGCAATAGAGTTATACTTTGAGTGGTAGGGCCCTGGGAAGTATAGGGGTGCAGAGAGACTTTGGTGTGTGCATGTTCATTGATGCTTGAAGGTAAATAATTTGGCTAAGAAGGCATATGGGATCCTTGCCTTTCTTAAACAAAGCATTGTATACAAGAGCTGGGAGGCTATGATGAAACTGTATTTAACCTAAGTTAGGCTAAAATATTGTGATGCGTGGTCTGATTATCATGCTACAGGAAAGAGGCATTTGCACTGGGGAGAGTAAAGAGGAGATTCGCTGGGATGGTTTCCTGGACTAGAGCGATTCAGCTATGAAGAGAAAGAAGGTAGGCTGGAACATTTTCTTAGCGCAGAGAAGGCTGAGTGGGGATCACTTTGAGGTGTACAATATTATGAGGGGACATGGATAGGATAGATAAGGAGAATGTTTTCCCCTTACCCAGGGCCAAATCCCATACTGTCAACATGCTTTGGTTACCATTGACCAGAACCTGCATTGAATCAGCCGTATAAATACTGTGGCTAGAAAAATAGGTCAGAGGCTGGGAATTCTGCAGTGAGTTACTCACCTCCTTTCTCCCCTATGCCAGCACATCATAAGTCATATTCAGAAGTGTGACAGAATATTACCAACTTATCTGGATAGGTATAGCTCCAACAACCCCCAAAAAGCTTGACACCCTCCAAGTCAAAGTAACTCATCCAATTCAAACATATTCACCCCATCCACAAGATATAGGATCAGTTAGCTCAGTTGGCTGGATGGTTGGTTTCTGATGTCAACAGCACAGATTCAATTCCCATTCCAGCTGAGGTTACCATGAACGTGCTACCTTCTCAACTTCACCTGAGGCAGAGAAACACTCAAGTTAAATTCACCATCAGTTGTCTCTCTCTCTCCATGTAATGAGAAAACAGCCCTAAGGCCCTCTGGAACTAGGTTTGCACTACAATAAGCCTCCTTCAATCTCCCATCTGGAAAATTACTCATGGGAACATCAGCACCAACAAGTTCCCCTCCAAGTCACACAGTGCTAACTTGGAACAAGATCATCAATCCTTCACAGTCACTGGTTAAAATCTACAAGCTCCCTTCTTGACAACAGGACTCATTGTAAGAGCTGGCACACTCCCAGTAATTCCTTGTAGATACTGACACATACCTCTGACTCCCCTCAAGATTTTAATGTTTTCTGGAGTTTTGTGTAACCTATATTGCACTCCCAGGGACAGCCTGTAGATAGTGGCAAATTCTTAGGGATTCCCTGTCAATACAAATATACCAGCAGGGATCCCATAAATGCTGACACAATGACACACGTCACCATTGGCATTGCAAAATTCTATTCACAACTGCAATCTGAAATATACAAGAATTGGGAGACTAGTTAAACAACAGCTTGACATAGTCATTCTCATGAAATCATACTTTTCTGCATGACCCAAATTCCTCCATCACCATCTTTGGGACATCTTACCCCATCAGCAGGACAGAGATGGTGACACATTGATTTACAGTAAAGAGTGAATGTCCCTGGAATGCCTCAGTATTGACTTTAGATGCCTGACAACTGATCAAACATGTCAGGGAAATTGCTTGTTGATTGTTGTCCACTGTGCCTGCCCTCAGCTGATAAATCAGTTCTTGTTGAACACTACTTGGCAAAGCACTTTAGCAAGGACACAGAAATTCTGAACAGGGCAATTCAACATCCAACTAGAGTGGCTCAGGAGGGGACTACTGGCTTAGCTTGCTGCAAAAAGATGTATCTACTATAACAGGACAGCAACAAATGATGAGAGAACCATCATAAATACTTGATCTCATCCAAACCTATTTGCATGTTGTAGATGTCTCTATCCACAGTCACCACTGCACAATTCCTCTGGAGATCAGGTCCCATCCTCACATGGAGAACATGTTCCATTGAACTGTGTTGACTACAAACATATGAACTAGAATTCTCTAGCTCCAAACTGATATGAGATTCTGAGACACCGTTAGCAGAACTGTTCAACATCACAATGCATAACATCATGGCTTGGCATGTGCTTCATTCTAAACTTAGCAACAAGCCAGGGGAAACCAATTGAAAAAACTTTCTTTTGTTTTTATCTATCCACCCATTGCTCAAAACCTATTATAATTCTAACATTTCCCAGTTCTGATGAAAGGCCATCAGCCTGAAGCCTTTACTCAATTTCTCTCTTCACAAATGCTGTCTGACTTATTGAATATTGCCAATATTTTGTTTTTAAGCGAAGAAACCAAGCCTAGTTTGATGAGACATATATAAAGTAGCACCAAGCATAACTAAAAACAAGGTGCCAACTTGGCAATACTACAATACAAACCTATTATGATGAAGGTAAAAATGGACTATCAAGTTTCATCTTCCATCATTTGATTTTTAACACTCAGGACCTTTCATGAGGTAAAATGGTTTTACAAAGGAAAACACTGACTTAAGATAGCCATAGTGATCAACTGACTGGCTGAGCCAGTCCATGAAATCATCAATAACAACACCCAGTCTGAACTAAAACTAACATGTCATCTTTATCTCCTGGCTGATTTATACTTTTCTAGAAGGTTGATATACAGTATTGAGGCAAACATTGTTTGTAGGTTATGCAGATTGAAAAAAAAACAATGAAGCTAGACACAGCAAAATACAAAAGAATGATATTTCAGGCAACAGCTTTTCAACAGAGCATAAAGGGAAATAGATTCATAAAAGCAGAACTGGTTGATTTGCTCTCTCTCTCTGTTATTCTCAGCCTCCCCAAAATCAGCCCCCTTTGATACAGCAAATTGGAGAAATATCCATGCGCTGAGAACTCAAGAATATCAACAAATTATGCCACTGTTTTAGCACAGAGGGTTGCAGAGGTTGAGACTTTTAAGTATGTTCAAGGCTGAGATAGACAGGTTCAAGGGTTGTAGAGAAAAGGCAGGGAAGTGGAGTTGAGGATTATCAGCCATGATTTTATTGAATGGCACAGCAGACTCAATAGGCTGAATAGCCTACTTCTTCTCCTGTGTCATATTGTCTAACTATGGTCTCAGGTTATAATCAAGTGCCTTAACGATTTTAAAAAAATCTTTCAAAATGTGCCTATTCTTGTTTCTTTTTGTAATACTCTCCCATTTTAAACGTTATACTTCTGTGTGTTGCATATTGTGCTTTATTATGGTTTTATGGCTGAATTGGCTTCTTGAAGTGTGGTTATTTTAGTAACATTAATTCCTACCATTGCCTAATGAATTTTTTCACTTGCTTTGTGAGATCCTCCCTTTCACAGCTTGTCATGCTTCATTTACCAAGATATCAGGGCACCAATGAGGCAGATGGCATGTCTGCCGAAAGTATGCAGTCTCACCCAGGAAAGGCACTTTTACTCAATGGTGATGTCCTACATTTGAGCTGGGAGCTGTGGGTTCAAATCCCACCTGCTCCAGAAACGTATACCTCTGAACAGGTTGATTAGAAAATATTCATCCCCTCGGGTTTTAATATCATCCCCAAATATCCCAATTGAGCTAAAAAGCTCAAGTCTACAAAACCTAATGCCAAAAAGTTTTACATACATACCATAGGCCTGTTACGAGCTTTAAGTTTCAAAACAACAATTTAAAAACATGGAACTTTGAGTAAAAACTTTTTGCCTCAGAGCGTTTTCACAATTTACATTAAATTAATCCATAAAAGTCACTATAAACACATCAATTTTGACCTGGGCAATATGGCTTACTCCCTCAAAGAAAACATTTTATAATCTCAATTAAAACAGAAGAAAACCCACTCAATCAAGTCAATTTATTTTTAAAAACTGAATCTCAGTGTGACTGTCAGCTATAGCAAGTCTGCAGACACATCAGGATGATAAGATGTAATACGTATTTATTTGTTCATGGACATAAACATTGCTAGCAAGGCCAGCAGTCATTGCCCATTCAGAAGATGGAACGGAGTCTCCTTTTGAACACAATGCAGGAATATTCACAGGTGTGTTAGAAAGGAATTCCAGGAAAAAAAGTGAAGCAGTAATGCAATTCCAAATTTGAATGGTACCACCTGGAGAGGAAGTTTCAGGAAATGGTCTCGTTTCTGACACCGATGTTACTCTAAGTTGAAGTCACAGCAAGTTATCGTAGTGCGACTTGTTAACAGCATACACCACTGCCACTGCATATCAATGGGAGAAGACCAAACAACTGAACAGAGTACCAACCAAGCAATTGCATTGTCTTAAATGGTGTCATGTTTCTTGACTGCTATAATGGCAGCAGTCATCCACAGATGGGAAGAAATCCATCACATGCCTGATTTATACCTTGCAGGTGGTAGATAGGCTTCAGGAATCACCAGAGTTCAGTGTCTCATATTTGCTTGTTAAAATGGTACAATGAAGGTTTTGTCCTGTGGCAACATTCAGGATATTATCAGTGAGTGAATTTAGCTCTGACAGTGCCTTTGAATATTAAAAAGGGAGATTGTTATCTTATCTGTTGCTGATAATTGCCTAGTAATTGCTTAATCAGCCTTAGTCCAGATGTTGCCCAAATCTTGCTGCATTTGGACAGAGTATCTGAAGAGTTGTGCCAGATGTGTGCTGCTCAGCAATTTGCACTACCACTTTCAATTTTAAATTGGAGCAAAAGGTCAGTAATGAATCAGCCAAAGACAACAGGACTCCAGCACAATCCTGACAATATCTTAGTGCTGAAGTTATTGGCTTCCTATAACAAACATTTTCTGTGCTCAGATGAACTCCAACTAGTGCATATTCCACATTTTCCCCAAGGATTTCAAGTTTATTATAGCAGCCAAGCGAGTGCTGCCTTGCTCAGAGGCTCACTGACGATGTTACCTAGTATGGTAGGTAAATGTCTGAAAATGAACCTTCCAGCTCAGTGAAGAAACCTACATCCACAACCTCAACCTGAGCTTCAAATCTTCTCAATCTTTTATAGACAACATTACTGATAACGTAGAAATTGTTCCATCCATCCATCCATGACTGATCCTTCCCACTTATGGCCTCAGAGATAGGGCTCAAAGCAAAAATTACAGGACCAAGGAGAGCACCAACTGTTACATTAAATGTTTACATAATTAGGTAAAAACAAGGACTGCAGATGCTGGAAACCAGAGTCTAGATTAGAATGGTGCTGGAAAAGCACAGCAGTTCAGGCAGCAGAGGAGCAGGAAAATCAACGTTTCAGACAAAAGCCCTTCAATCAGGAATAGAGGCAAGTGCCTGCAGGGTGGAGAGATCACTCCACCCTGCAGGCACTCTGCCTCTATTCCTGATGAAAGGCTTTTGCCCAAAACAGCAATCATTATGTAAACATTTGACAACAAAAACTATGAAAGCTACAATATGGATTAGTTTCAAAATTTGCAGAGGAAAGTTAGTAAATTACTGGATTTCAAACTTTACTCGCAATATTGCTTACAAAAGGTAACCACTGTTGGATGGATATCTAGCTTTCAAGACAGAATAATGCCAACAGCATGGGTTGAGTTGCCATACCTGCTGAGCTTACCATGGACTCCTTTTCAACTTGTTCCCTTGCCTAAAGCATGGTGACCCTCAGTTTAAACCACCACCAGCAGTGTCTCTCTAGAGAAGAGCAGCCCTGTGGTCTGCCAGGACTATGGTAACTTGACCTTTTGCAAGAACTGTCTGGCAGTCTTTGTCTAGCAGTAATGTACAAATTAGTAAAGCATTAAAACATAGCGGAATTGTGACACAATAGTTTGTGTCATGAATTGCAACTTTAAATCAACGAAAACCCATGATTTCTAGTAGAATTTGCCCTAGCTCCACATCTTCCTTCACGAGATGTACACTTTGATTTCTTTTAACTGGGTGCTACTGGCTAGGCCAGCAAATCACAGCCCATCCCCAACTACCCAGAAGAGATAGACATAATGCTGCAGTTCTGCAGTCACATATAAGCCAGACCAAGGATGCAATTTCCTCACTTAAAAGGAAACATAAAAGTGAATCAGATGGGCTTTTCTGACAATGACTATTTTTAGACTTCACTCAATTTTTATTGAACTCAAATTCCACCATCTGCCATTGCGGGATTCAAACGTGGGTACCCAGAACATTACATGGGTCTCTGGATTATCAGTGCTGAAAATGTGTTGCTGGAAAAGTGAGGCAGGTCAGGCAGCATCCAAGGAACAGGAGATTCGACATTTCGGGCATAAGCCCTTCAGGTTTATGCCCGAAACGTCAAATCTTCTGTTCCTTGGGTGCTGCCTGACCTGCCTCACTTTTCCAGCAACACATTTTCAGCTGAATCGCCAGCATCTGCAGACCTCACTTTCTCCTTTCTGGATGATCAGTCTAGCAATAATGCCAGACTTCCCATCCCTTATTATCCCCCTTGCTCCTCACTTGATGCCCCCTAAAAAAGCATTTTTACACCAGAGATAAATTGTGTCGTTTACTGTGAATTTTATCATTTTTGATACACAAAAACTCACCTCAACTATCTTAACTAAGCAACAACCAAGAGCAGGTGGTTGCACAACTCAACAGATGAATGGCTTTTAACCAGTGGTGTTTTTAAACTAGCCAATTCATTTCACTTCAACCAGCACAATTTAGAAATTAGTTCCATGTTTACAGTTATTCACCATTTGGCAAAAGATCATTAAGTCAAATACAAGCTTTGTTTAAAAAACACAGACTGCTAGAGGTTTGATGAAAAGCTACCACAGGTTATGATGCAAAAGCATTTATCGTAATGGTGGCAAAGGATAACAGGAAAAAGACAAGTTAAAAAAAGGAATACATGTGTGTTCTGGAGTCAGTCTCAGAAAAATGGAGAAAACCAGATTCAAAATCATGTTTAACAGCTTTAATTTCTATGACAGAATTGTCAAGGCGTTGGTTTTCACTTAAAAGTACAGCTTTTAAAACTAATAACTTAAAACTGCTACAACGTAGATTAATGAAATGGTCCACAATCCTTTCCTTCGGAAGTATTTACGATGCATTTTGATTAACCAGTCTTTTATTATGGAGCTTAAATGGTAAACTGTGATCATCCACTCTAAACCTGGGCTTCCAACTGCGGAGGCTGAAGTAGTGGCAACCGACAAATCTCGAATTCATCTGCTTTTCTGAGCTTTTTGGGCAGACTTAGTTACTTTGCCAGCACCAGTAGCCTTTCTCTCAACAGCTTTGATGACACCAACCGCTACAGTTTGTCTCATGTCACGAACTGCAAAACGACCTGGAATATTTTTAAAAGTATGGTTATATTCAAGTTTAATTTGACAGCAGGTGAACAAGTATGCAGTTTTACTTACCCAAAGGTGGGTATTCAGAGAAGCTCTCAACACACATGGGCTTCCCAGGAATCATTTCCACAATGGCAGCATCCCCAGACTTCAGAAATTTGGGGTTGTCTTCTAGCTTCTTTCCAGAGCGACGGTCAATCTTCTCTTTTAGCTCAGCAAACTTGCAAGCAATGTGAGCAGTATGGCAATCCAAGACAGGAGCATAACCAGCAGCAATCTGTCCTGGGTGGTTCAAAATGATTACCTGCATTAAAAGAAAATCAGTTTTCATTATGTAATAAGCTTCAGGGCAAATATTTTTCAGAAGAGGAGAAACTTTAACGTAGCGTATTTAAAGCATCAAGGTATGAGAGAATCATCGGTAAACATACAGCCACAGGCAAAGATCTTAGGCCAGATGACCCAAAGTTTTTAAAATAAAAACAGGTTTAATAAATATCTTAAGGAAATAAGGCACAGAAACAGAGGAGTTTACAGAGGGAATTTCAGACATCAAGCGCAAAGCAACTGAAAATATGGCTGCAATGGAGAAGCGAAACTGAGAACATAGGAAAATTGGATATGGGCAACAGTTGGCCACAAAGCAATTTGAAAACAAAAAAAAGTGGAGGACTCTAAAATCTAGGTCTGTTTGACTTGGAGCCAATGCAGATCAAAAAGCACAGAACAATGGTTGAATGGTATAGTCAAGACATGAAGATGTGGATAATTAAAACTTGAGGATGGAAAAATGAGAGGTTGGTCAGGAGCACATTAGAATAATCAAGTCTACAGATACAAGTCTAACAAAAACTGAGCTGAGTCAGAGTTAATGCAGCCAGTGGAAATAGGCAGTGTTGGTGATTATGTGAATTAGGTTTGAAACATGATCAAATACAAACCTAGATCATGAATGATCATGCTCAGTTTAAGATTGGTTACAAAAAAAATATGAAAACTGCTGCCAGGGAACAAATGGTGGGGAACTAAGATACTGGCTATACAGATCTCCCAATATTTAATTGGAGAAACCATCTGTTCAGACATGCAGCTTGATGAGTAGGAAGTCCATGGAGGGTGGTGGCGAGAACCAAATGTCACTAGCACATATATGGCTTCTGGTCTGTAGACTTAGAAGGTATCACCAAAAGCTAACTGTATAGATGTAGATGAGAAGTTAAAGAGGCCAAGGAAAGAATAAGTAACAGAACAAGGGGAGAATCCTCTGTAGCAGATTTTCTAGCTACAACAGGATAGATAAGAATAGACAAAGCTAAGACAGCTTGATAACAGTAAACAGGATTTGGAAGGAGAGTGAAGCAGTCAGCTTTATCACAAAAGAATGTGTAGATTCAGTCATTTCAAGCTGTTACTGGACCAGAAACTTCATTGGAAGGTTTCAAACATTGAGTTGAAAGTAACCACACAGATTTAGAAGCTACAAGTACTGATGACCAATGTTCTATCAAGTGCTGTGCTCTCATCTGGCTTAAATACCATACCGCTCACCACATATTAGCAACATTCCCTTGAAGTTGTATACATGCAAGGCAACTTTAAAAACGACTGCAAAGCTCATCACTTTAATTCTACATAGCAAATAATCGGTGATGCTAGTAAATTTAGGAGGGGACTAAAAATGCGAAAGGAGAAGCTGTTAACAGTAATCAATGTGAAAGCTCTAAAGGAATGTTAATTGGTCAGCAATTTGTTTAGAATAGGAGAGGAAGGGGAGTGGACTCTAAGAGATGGAATAGATTCAAGATATTAGGCGAGAGGATAATACATAACACATTTGTCTTATTGAACTGGGTAAGGAGAGAAACAGCAAACGTTGACCAGTCTTGAATTTTGTGACAAAAAGAATCCATGAAGCTCCTCACATTTATTACTGAAGGCAAGGGACATTTAAGAACAGTTTCCATTGAAGAGAAGTAAAAATTATATTTTCACGCCCAAATGTTCATCGAATAGGTCAACAGTTTTAGTGATCAACAGGATAATTGACAATGCTTTAAAGTGTCCAGCCAGAGGTGATGATAATTAAAGTAAATTACCAAAGACATACATTCTTTGGTTTAACAAAATCAGAGATGAAGGAAGTATGAGGAACAATTCAGTCAAGACAGTAAATATTTAATGTTGATGTGACATTAAGGTTGTCAAGTGTAATCTAGTGAATGATGCTTCAGGCCAAATATTGGCAATTTAGAAGTAGTCAAGACCCAAGAGGGAAAGAGCTTATTTCCCCCACGGATAGGAAAACAATACTGGAAAGGGAAGGTAATTGAGGGCATAGAGCAATAATGAAATAACAGACATCCTTGCCTAATTAGTGTTCATAATGAGTGTAACAGGTCACAAAATTAAGAGGATTCAGGGATGCAGCCAGAAGATATTGAGGAAAAGGCAAGCAATAAACCCAAAAAAAGTACAGGTGGAAGACAAAAAAAATCACAAAAAAAAAGTAATTCAGTATAGGAACAGTGGAAGGTAGAAAACAAAATCTAAGAAGAAACTTGATGCAACACCTGATGCAGTCGTACAGAACAAGGAATTTACACTGACCTTTTGAAGATACACAGGATGGAGAAGACAGAAACAGTGAAAAACTAAGTGAATGGAACAGCATAGGTGCAAAATTGCAAAAATATGCATCTTGAAAAAGAACATCAGAAAATTAAAAGATGCACAAGCAACCCACAGAATGACAGATGGAGGGAACATAATTTCTGGGGAAAACTAAGCTTAAAGTTAGGAGGCCTGATGGAGTTGCTATTGGTTAGATGGAGTCAACAACAAACTTACATCAGTTGCCACGTTAGTGTACCCATGGTCTATTCTGTAATTAGAAAAATTGAGGAGTATGCCTCAAAATGTGTACTTTGAAACATTTAAATAGCTGTAGCCGGTGCCTACACTGCTAGGCAAAATTAAATTGAAACGGCCATGCTAAACTGCCCATAGCATGCCCAGGGATATTTAGGCTAGGTGGATTAGCAGGGTGACAGGGATGGGTGGGTCTGGATGGGACAGTGTGGACATTATGGGCCTAATAGCCACCTTCCACACTGTAGGGATTCCATGATTCTGACAATACAGCCAAGGTGATATCTGCCAATAGGTCTGCTAGGAATCATTGCTTATAGATAAAGTCCTGATAATAAGGCAATATTTTCTTAACCATGAAAACTCAATTAATATGATGATAGCCAAACAATGACTTGATTCTGACAAATTTCAGATATGAGCAGTCATCATTCCAACTTCTGTTGCCCCAACCTCAAAATGCATTTTGAAACGGTGACTGGATGTGATTTCTATCCGCAATATCACTGCCATCTGCACTAAGCCATACACCACCCTGACTGAGCATTATTACCATTCCTTCAATGTCACCAGGTCAAAATTATTTCTGAACAGCACCAGAGGTATCCCTACACCATACAGTTTGCAGCAGTTCAATAAGGTAGCTCGCCACCACCTTTCCTGGTGGAACTAGAGATGGATATTGGATGTTGGCCTTGCCAATGATACCAACTTGCCACTAAAAAACTGAAAATTTAAAAATAAATGAAGGGACAATACAGGTTTCCATTCAATGCCAAAGAACAATCCTGTAAATAATCTGGACAAATAGAAAACGATGCCAAAGCACTGACTTGTGAAACGAAGTTGGAAGCTTCCATCGGTGGGTCATTCTTGCTATCCCCAGCAACATTGCCACGGCGAACATCTTTAACAGATACATTTTTAACATTGAAGCCAACATTGTCACCCGGCATAGCTTCAGTCAGGGCTTCATGGTGCATTTCAACAGATTTTACTTCTGTTGTCACGTTTACAGGTGCAAATGTAACTACCATTCCAGGTTTCAGAATACCAGTTTCAACACGACCCACTGGTACAGTACCAATACCTGCAAGTGAACATAGAAAGTTCATACTTTAAGATCAGTGTTCCAGCTCGCCAGCCCAAATGTACACATAGCAAAATCAAAGTTCAATAGCATCACCATTTAAAATAGTTTCTTAAAAAAAAATAAAAGGCCTTGGATTCAAATACCACACTATTACTTAAGTGGTTATAGTGATCATTCAGATCACATTATTTCTAAAGTTATTACTTGTGTTCCCTCCTATTCTCATCATACCACAAAGTAAGTAAGTTATACACTTTATTTTTACTCAGTAGGAAACATGGATTACAGATTTGCTCACTTTACGCTTTTTTGATATTCAAGAAGCTTATTATAGCTATTTGTTTCAGAATTTCACAGTTGAAAACACAGTAGTGATTGGGAAAGAATTTACTTCGTCTCAATACCTATAGAAGATAGGTTAACTAGAGGCTATCTAAATTTTACATTAGCATTTGTACCTTTGTCAAATGATCTTTTGTGACATCCACTTATGGATTACTTTTATACAGGGAAAAACCTACCACTAAATTTTAAATAGAGACATGAAGAATATATTTTGCTTCAAAACAGCTACTTGACAACATTGAGATCTGAATACTGTAATACTTGCCACCAATTTTGTAGACATCTTGCAGAGGAAGACGAAGAGGTTTTTCTGTTGGCCGTTGTGGTGGGAGGATAGAATCTAAAGCCTCCAACAAAGTTACTCCATTAGCATTACCTTCCTTACGGTTGATCTTCCAACCTTTGAACCAAGTCATCTGTGTAAAAGAAGCACCTTGAATGTTTACTTCCTACTACAGAACAGTAATATAGCCTACGGATAATTTTCCTTTATTATCAGTAGAATCCACAAAAACAAATAAGACAACTAGGGTACATAACTTTGGAAGAGGCAATCAACTCAGTTAGATTAACTCCAACCTTCCTATTAAATGCAGAAAACATTGACCTGAACCCTTGTCCACAATTAGGTAAGCTCAATCATCAGTTGGCAATTGCAACACCACCCTAACTGGTAGTAGTGTAAGAAGAGTTGATGCAGGATAATTGAATTTACCTCAAAGTTCCTGCTTCCAACTCACCCTCACTGCTGCTGGCTTGGATGCCACGATGATCGTGGCCCTCTATTAGGTAGATTATATCACCACAACTCGTGCTAGCAATGAAAAGTTGCTAACTTTTGAGTGGCAGCAGCAGTGTGGGGTCTACACCACAGTAGACCCTAATCATGAGAAACATTATTTAATTGCCTGAAAGGCACTCAATTCCACAGGGAAGGTCCAAGAGAATTCCTAAGGGTCCCAGTGTCTCTGAACAGTGGGCAAAATTCCCATTAGCCCAACATGATCATGGCCATCAGTAAAGGTAGCACCTTCACCAATATTTAAGATCACACAAAGTTGCTACAAATTAAATAGCTTTTTAAAACATAGTCCCAAAGTTACTCACATTAGAACTAGCCTCCAGCATGTTGTCACCATGCCAGCCAGAGATCGGTACAAATGCTACAGTGTCTGGATTGTAACCGATTTTCTTGATATAAGTGCTGACTTCTTTAACAATCTCTTCATATCGTTTTTGGCTATATGGGGGTTCAGTAGAATCCATCTTATTCACTCCAACAATGAGCTGTTTCACACCCAGCGTGTAGGCCAGAAGAGCATGCTCCCGAGTCTGGCCATTTTTAGATATACCAGCTTCAAATTCACCAACACCAGCCGCAACGATTAATACAGCACAGTCAGCCTTTAAACAATAAATAAACATTATATACAAGTCACTTACTAGTGTCATTTTTCAAAAATGTTGCCCTGGTGGTTCTTAACTTGACATACCTGAGAAGTACCAGTAATCATGTTTTTAATGAAATCTCTGTGACCAGGTGCATCAATAATGGTAATATAATACTTGCTGGTTTCAAATTTCCAGAGAGAAATGTCAATTGTAATACCACGTTCACGTTCAGCCTTCAACTTGTCCAACACCCAGGCATACTTGAAGGACCCCTTGCCCATCTGGAAGAATAGATAGTTATTGTACATTAGAGTTGCTGCAAGCCAACACAGAATGCTACAATTATATAGAAACATAATTCTAGTGTCCAGAGATTTTGGTAAATTACAACACACTATAAAGGCAAAATTATAAAAGCAAATCTTAAGTCATGCAGATTAATGTTGTACACTAACCACTAGATTTTTACATAAGCACTTGTCACAATGTTTTACGTACCAAAGCCACAATACATTGTTTCGCAAAGATTCAAGACCACAAAGCTTAGTATATCTGCACTGTTGAAATTCTATGTCAACCTCCCTGCCTGTTCCCCTTCTGCAGAATGCAAACATATACTCAAATCTGTCCTGTACTTTTTGAGAGGTCTCCAGTAACAGTTCGAACTGTAGGAGATAATATTGCTTACATCTTTATCTAGCTTTTACCAGGAGAAAAAAAGCCCCAGCATAAACTCTTGTGAATTATGATGGTCGCATTCTCTTATAATAATCACAAATCAATCATGGAAAATTGCTAGTATTCACAGGAATGAAACTGGGGTTCCAGTGTTCATGCAAATGCCATCGGATGTGAAGATAACCGTCCAGATGTCATGAGGTATTGGTTTATCCAGAATTGACAAGACAGCAAAGATAGTGTTTTCTCAGTTTTTGTTCACTTTTCCCTTGGAAGGAAGGGCTAGTACAAACCAAATTCAGCAGATGCACTGGTTTCCTAAGGAGTTGTAATTTTGGCAAGAGCAGTGTTTCTGGGTCAAAAAAAATGTGAAAATAGTTATTCATTTCTACAGTAGAGGCTAATCCTACTTGTTTCTTTTCAATTCAGTGAAACAAACATTGAAAACAAAAACCGTTTAGAAGCAAATGATATCTTAATTCAACTGACAGATTTGCAAACGTCTATACAAACAAAACCCAGAAGAACTGCGAATGCTGGAAATCAGAAACAAAAACAGATTACTGGAAAAACTCAGCAGGTCTGGCAGCATTTGTGGGGAGAAAGCAGAGTTAACCTTTTGGATCTAGTGACCATTTATAACTGTATTTTGAAGAAAAGGGTCACTGGACCAAAACACATTACCAGACCTGCTGAGTCTTATTTCCAGCAATTTCTACTTTTGTAATTATTTCCAGCATCTGCAGTTTATTCAGCTTTTGCTAAGGGTTGTGTGGCATACAAGAACTTCCAAAAGGCATTAGACAGTGTCACATAACAATCTTGCCAGCAAAGTTGAAGCCTGTGGGCAAAGAATGACAACATGGTAACCAGAGTAATAGGAAACAGCAATGGGACCTTTTTTTTCCTCTAACTACAGGAGAGTGAATAGTGAAGTTCTCCAGGGATCAGTGTTAAACCAATTGCTGTTTGTGGGTATCATTGATTAGATTTGGACGCACATAGCACAAATTCAAAATTTACAATTGACAAATCTTGGAAGAACACCAAAAGATAATGACAACTCAACGATACAGGGTAAGCTACTTAAGACAGAGGAATAGGGGAAAGCAGAAATAAGTACAGAGTTGGATGATCAGCCATCATATAAAATGTTGGATTGCTGAATGACCTATTCCTGTTCCTATTTTTGTTACAACTCTAAAGCTGTACAGGTTGATGGCATGTATAGACAAAGATGAAATAAAAGATTTTGATGGGACTAACGATTAAAAGCAATATAAAAGTGATCATTCTAAACTAGCTTACAGGAGCACAAAAAAATTGAACATAAAATGTTGAAGATGGCAGGGCATGTTGAGAAAGTGGTCAGTAAGCCATAATCGAATCCTGGGCTTTAATTAAGATACATTAAATAAGCAAGGAAGTTAACTGCCTTCATAAAAACACAACCAAAAAATAACTGTAGGTGCTGGAAATCTGAAACAAAAAGAAATTGAAGAAACTCAGTAGATCTGGCAGCAATGAGAGAGACAGAACAGTCAATGTTTCAGGTGCAGTGATTCTTCTTCAGCACTTCAGTGGGAAGTGCATTTTGAAAAATGTTGAGGCTTAGAGAACACAGAAATAAAAGTTACATAAATGGCTCCGGGATTGCGATTTCAGTTATGAGAAAAAAGATTTCAGCCAAGTTTCTCTCAAGAAAACCAGGATGACGAGACAAATTGAACAGTGTCCTTCTGCACTATGAGAACTGTTTTTGTTTGCAGTTTATACAGAATGTGTACCTAACTTCAACACAAATTCTGCAAAGATAGAATTTCAAATATATTTCAAAGTTTGAGAGAAGATTTGTAGCTCAGGTGCTCGTTGTGATTCTGTTTGCCGAGCTGGGAATTTGTGTTGCAGACGTTTCGTCCCCTGTCTAGGTGACATCCTCAGTGCTTGGGAGCCTCCTGTGAAGCGCTTCTGTGATGTTTCCTCCGGCATTTGTAGTGGTTTGAATCTGCCGCTTCCAGTTGTCAGTTCCAGCAGTCAGTATATTGGGTCCAGGTCGATGTGCTTATTGATTGAATCGGTGGATGAGTGCCATGCCTCTAGGAATTCCCTGGCTGTTCTGTTTGGCTTGTCCTATAATAGTAGTGTTGTCCCAGTCAAATTCATATTGCTTGTCATCTGCGTGTGTGGCTACTAAGGATAGCTGGGACAACACTATTATAGGACAAGCCAAACAGAACAGCCAGGGAATTCCTAGAGGCATGGCACTCATCCACAGATTCAAATCAATAAGCACATCGACCTGGATCCAACATACCAACCACTGCAACGGACAGCTGGAACTGACAACCAGAAGCAGCAGATTCAAACCACTACAAATGTCGGAGGAAAGATCTCAGAAACGCTTCATAGGAGGCTCCCAAGTGCTGAGGATGTCAGCTAGATAGGTAACGAAACGTCTGCAACACAAATTCCCAGCTTGGCAAACAGAACCACAACAAATATATTTCAAGCAACGTTCCTCTGAACTCCATTCTAGATCAATCTCAGACTAACAAAGTAATAAGTCAACTCTGTAATGGAAATGCAGCCTTACCAAAAATAATTCAAATTGTTATTTTTTTTTTAAAACCAGCTGACAGTTGGTTAAGTTTCAATGCACCCAAGTGATTTCTTCTGATAGTATATTACAACTGTTGCACCTGACCAAAGATCAAACATGTCAGAGACCTGTCAGAGGCATGTAATTAAGTTAGATACACATAAGCAACACTTTTGACAGAATAATGCTTGAAGGTTTTCTCCTGCCCATATAGGGTAGCTTTAATTTTTCAAATTTGCTTACATTATTTTCTTTTAAAATGAAAATAATCAAAAACAGCACAGATTAGATCAGCCAACCACCCAATCAATACAGCTACTCAGAATCCAAATCCTCGAAGCACAACCTACTCCAGGATTTTCTATTCAGATGCTTCTCTAAAGAAAGAAAATGCAAATAAGACAACGATAGTAACATGCTTGCGTAGGAATCCTGGTAATTCAATGCTCCAATCATGCAAGACCAATAAGCAATTTAACCCTTTGAGCACTCTAGCTCTTTCCAGGCCAGAACAAATTGGGACATAAATCTCATTCTAGTTTCAGTTTAATTGGCAAAGGAATTTGGATCATACACAAATCAAACACTATCTACTAATGGCTACTGGATTAGAACTTGCATACTCAAAGGTTTATTTTCTTTCCATCCAAAAGCCAGAAAACAGTACCACATGTGGTACATTAGTAGCCTTCAGTAATAATAAAGCTTAGCAAAAATGGGGGAAAAAAAGTAGATAGATAAGTGCAAATCCTGCTGATTCTACAGATGCAACACCTTGGATTCTCTTCAGAATTTAGCCTACCATTGACTTTGGTAGTTTCATTCTCATTTTTCAAGAGCTCGGATCCACAAAAACAGAATAGTAACTTCGTGTCTACTCGCAGTGATGGATACAACTGAAGTGGGAGGGTTAAAAAGAGACATTTCATTATAATGCAAGTTTGTTCAGTATCCTACATGGCATTTACAATATTGTCATACTCATCACATTTTTAATGATAGAACCATACAAGGTAACTTTCCAACAGAACAACAACATTTATAAAGTTGATCTTGCTTTCTCACCTCAGCAGCTTCCTTCTCAAACTTCTCAATGGTTCTCTTGTCAATGCCACCACATTTGTAGATCAAATGCCCAGTGGTGGTGGACTTGCCAGAGTCCACATGGCCAATCACAACAATGTTGATGTGGATCTTTTCCTTACCCATTGCTTTTGCCAAAGGATGTTGCCTCAGCCCTAAAAGGAACCAGGGATGGGGGTAAAATCGGTCAACAATTTTTTTTTAAAAAAAGTTAAGAAAGCAGTAACTCGATGCAGCCTTCCAAGTCTTCAAATTACAGGAGTCAGTTGGTTTACTCGAAAAGACAACGATCTTCTGAATGATCAGAGAGCGCCTCTCTCGACCTCCAGCTGCTTTCCCTCCTTTTTAAGCGCATATTTGTCCATTTCTTCGAATTGTTACAATAATAAAGATACCTTTTGCCTTTCCCTCTCTGACGCCCCCCTCCCCCTCCTTGTTGCTCTCCTCCATTTTGACTGACAATAACCGCACGGACACACCGGCCATTTTCTCACTAGCGGGCACCGAGCCGCGGCTCCCTCCCCCTACTGCTCCTCCGGACACACACACAGCCAGTAATAAGCTTTACTCATCATCTTCGCTCCACTATAACCAACGTTTAAAAGGAAAAATGGCAAAAGAAACATCTTCGCAAAATAAAGAGCGCGCACACACACACAAGGAACGCCGCCCACCTGTCGGCTAACCTCTGGTTTTATTCTAACTATGTCACAGACGCGAAGGGCGGCGGAAGAGAGAGACAGAGGGAGAGAGAGAGAGAGAAGGCTGTTTCGGCAGTTCCCGTAACGGGAATTAAAATATTAGGGGTCGGAGAGCCCCCATTCACAGTGTAATTAGCCAAATCGAGCCGAAACCAGTCACCGACCGCCGAAATCTAACGAAGCTAGCCCGCAGCTTCCATTCCTTTTGGCTCAATCGCACCACCAGCGGCACAAACCCCGCTGTTTCCTTCACGGTTTTTCACCTTCTCACCCTCTCGAACGAAGCAGATGGTGGTTATCGCCGGCAGATGGTCAGCGCGTCGCGCCAAATGGCCACCTACTTCACACGCGCTCGGCAAATAGGCGGAAAGCGGCTGCGTGACGGCTATTAATACGTACCAGAGGGGGTCCGCCGATTGACTTCAATTGCGACCCCCCACCGTCCGTCCCTCCCCTCCCCCACCCCACCCGCCTCGCGCTCCGCCTCCGCCTCCGCCTCCGTCCCGCCCCCGCCCCCCTCAAGTCAACAGCTCGAGCTCTTCCTGCCGCCTGAACGAATTCGGGGGTAAGTGAGAGGACGTTACCCACAGCGCAGGAGACCATTCGGCCCGATGTCTCCCTGCTACCTCAAGAGCAACAACACCGAGAGCCAGTCTCCCTCACCTAACCTTCCAGAAACCCTTTCCTGCTCATGTAATTCTCTTTCGAAAGCCTCCACCGCACCCCGATCACTTACCGCCTGAGAAAAAAAGATTTTCCTCCTTGCATCTTTCGCCAATCACTTGAATTAACATCTTCTGGGATCTCGTCCATCCATCAATGGAAGCCAGGGGGTTTCTCCCAGTCTACTGATTTCAAGAGGAGAAAGATTTTAAAAAAGACGTGAGGGCAATGTAATCTCACATATAATCTCTTGTGTTTTAATATTTTATTAGTAATGAGGGTTTGTCCCCATTGATCTTTCCCTGAAAGCTGTACCTCACCAGCAAATGTGTCAAATTAGTTGTCTATGTACAAACTAGTCCCACTTGCCTATTCCTGACTTACATCGTTCCAAGACTTTCCTATTTGTGTAATTATCTTTTAAACACTCTAATTGTACGCAAATCTACCACTTCCACAGGGCAGGGAGTTCATTCCACATGCAAACCACCCTCTGTTAAAAATTTACCCCTGACATCTTTTTTGAAGTCCTTCTCTTCTCACCTTAAAAATATGTCCCCTAGTCTTTAAATCCTGGTGGAGTAGAAGATAGTGAAGGGGACTGTCAGAGAATACAGCAGAATATAGATAGATTGGAGAGTTGGGCTGAGAAATGGCAGATGAAGTTCCAGTCCGGATAATTGCAAGGTTATGCATTTTGAAAGATCCAAAATGGAAAAGTCCTGAGGAAAATTGATATACAGAGATCTAGGTGTTCAGGTCCATTGTTCCCTAAAGGTAGCAAAGCAGGTCAATAGAGTGGTCAAGGCAGCAGACGGCATGCTTTCCTTCTTCAGACGGGGTATTGAGTACAAGAGTTGGCAGGTCATGTTACAGTTGTATAAGACTTTGGTTAGGCCACATTTGGAATACCACGTACAGGTCTGGTCACCACATTATCAAAAGGATGTGGATGCTTCGGAGAGGGTGCAGAGGAGGTTGATCAGGGTGTTTCCTGGTATGGAGGGTGCTAGATACAAAGAAAGGTTGAGTAGATTAGGATTATTTTCATTGGAAAGAAGCAAGTTGAGGGGGGACCTAATTGAGGTCTACAAAATCATAAGAGGTATAGACAGGGTGGATAGCCAGAAGCTTTTTCCCAGAATGTGGGACTCAAATACTCGGGATCACGAGTTCAAAGTGATGGGGAAAAGTTTAGGAGAGTTCTTTATGCAGAGGATGGTGGGTACCTGGAATGCATTGCCAGCAGAGGTGGGCATGATAGGGTCATTTAAGATGTATCTAGACAGATAGATGGCAGGGAGCAAAGGGATACAAACCCTTCAAAAATATGCAACAGGTTTAGATAGAGGATCTGGATCAGCATAGACTTGGAGGGCTGAAGGGCCTGCTCCTGTGCTGTAATTTTCTTTGTTCTACAGAAAACACAACTACCATTAACTGTGTCTATACTCGTCATTACTTTTTAAACTTCTATAAGGTCGCCTCTAAACCTTATACACTCAAGTGAGAAAAGTCCCAACCTATCCAGCCTTGTTGGAATCTTTTTATGAATGGAACTAGCAGAATAGATAAAGTGGAACTAGTGGGTATGGTGCATTTGGATTTTCAGAAAGTATTCAGCAAGATCCAGTTCTATCACAACCAAATAACTAGAAAGAAGAAAGGGGTTTAAATTAAGTAATGGGAGTAAAGGATCAAATTTGAGAGGACACGGTAAATCGTAGAGACTTGGCAAGAGAGAATCGTGCTAATATGGAAAATAATAAACAGGAAGGAATAGAGTACAAATCCATGAATAAGTCCACGGATTGTTCAAAAAACGAGAAAAATAATCACTAAATGCTCTGTATCTGAATGCACATAGCAAACAAAAAACTGAGCGCGCGTACTCATAAATATAAGTAAGTAAAATGCAATAGCCATTACAGAAAGATGAAAGTGGACTGAAGTGATTCAGACCTAAACATAGAAGATTATATAACATTTAGGAAGGTTAGAAAGCAAGAAAAAGAGGTGGTGGTGTAGCTGTGTTAATCAATGATAGTATTAACACAACAGAGGGGGATGTCCTGAGTTCAGAATATTAAGATGCAGTAGCAATTTGAGTAGAGTTGTAAAACGATAAATTCAAATCATTGTGTCAAACAACATGAAACCAGACCCTTTGGTCCATTGGGGAGTTAAAAACTAGGGAACATATTTTTAAAGTGAGAGGAGAATGATTTAAAAGGGAGCTGAGGGGCAACTTTTTGACAGAGGGTGGTTTGTATACAGAATAAATTGCCAGAGGAAGTAGTAAATGTAGATACAGTTACAATATTTAAAAGACATTTGGACGGGTACATGATTAGAAAAGATTTAAAGGGATAAAGACCAAATGCAGGCAAGTGAATAGATGAGATTGGTGGGAATGATATGCAGGCCACCTAATAGTGACTCAATGTAGGGTGGGGTATAAAAGAAAAATAATGAGAATTTATCACAAAGGTACAGCAATAATTATGCGGTATTTTAATGTGCAAATAGTCTAAAAATATTGGATGGGCAAAAACAACCTAGATGAGTTTACAGACTATTTGTCAGATAGTTTCTTAGGATAGTGTACTCAGGAGCCAACCAGATGTTAAGCTATACTAGATCTGACATCGTACAAAGAAATAGGATAAATGAATGACCTAGTACTGTGTGCAACAAACATAGTATGATTGAATTTTTCTTTTAGTTTAAGAAAGTGAAGATTGACTTCAAATCTAGTCTTTTAAACTGAAATAAAAGCAATTATGATTGCATGAAAACAGAACTGTGGCAAATAGTATGATTGAACAACAAACATAGTATGATAGAATTTTACTTTTAGTTTGAGAAAGTGAAGATTGACTTCAAGTGCAGTATTTTAAACTGAAATAAAGGCATTTATGATTGTATGAAAATAGAACTGTGGCAAAGAGTTTCTAAGAATTACAACCCTCTGAGAAAAGAAATGCCTCTTCATCTCAGTCTTAAACTGACATCACCAACCCAAAAAAGTGCAAATATATAAATAGAAAGCAGCAATCATCAGCAGTGCTTCGTCTGGAGGCTCACTGATGATATTACCTATTATGGTGATGAAACGTCTGAAAATGAACCTTCCAGCTCAGCGAGCAAACCTACATCCAGAACCTCAACCTGAGCTACAAATCCTCTCAAAACTCACTGACAAGCCTTTATTCTAAGGCTATGCCCTTTGGTCCTAGACCCTCCCATCCTCTCGGCATTTACCCGATCAAACCTCTTAAGAATCCTACACATTTCAATGGGATCATCTCTCACTCTGCTAAACTCCAGTGAATGGAGTCCCGAACTGTTTAGCGTTTGCTCATAAGACATTCCCTCCATATCAGCTATCATCCTCATAAACCTTCTCTGAAATGTGTCCAATGAGATGATATCTTTCCTCAAAATAAGGAAACCAATTTTGTTTACAGTATTCCAGATGTGGTCTTACCAGCATCTTGTACTGTTTCAGAAAGACTTCCCTACTCATATACTCCAACCCTGCTGAAATAAAGGTCAACATTCTATTAGCTTTCCTGATTACCTGTGTACTAAATTTCTGTGTTTCACGCACAAGTACCTCAATCCCTTTGTGTTGCAGCTTTCTGCAGTTGTTCTCCACTTAAATCATATTGGATTCTTTTATTTCCTCTTGTAGGAGAATTTAGAATCAGGATAACTGTTTCAAAATCTGAGATCACCCATTTAAGACAGAGTTGGGGAGAGTTTTTTTGACAGTCATAAGACTTCAGAACTTAGTTCCTCAAAAGGTAGTAGAAATAGAGCCCTGGAATGATTTTAAGGCAGAGTTGGGTAGATTCTTGAAAAGCAAAAGAGGGAAAGATTATTAGGGGTAGATGGGACTGCAATCAGATTAGTGATCACATTATAAATGGCAGACCATGATAAAGGGGCTGTGGCCTTACCTTTATTTCTAATTCATATGTTTGAATGTCTCTCTCAAGAGCTTAGTGACCAAAATTAGAGGAAATGGGATTGGGGCTAATATGCTGGCAAGGATTTAAAATTGTTTAGCAGGCAGAGAATCAAAGATTAGTAAAGTATAGATCACTCTCAGGTTGGTGCATTGTGACTAGTGGGTAATTAAAGGATCATTTATTTGACCTCAGCTATTATAATTTATAGCAATGCTTTGGATGTGGGGATCAGTTCATATTCCAAGTTTGCTAATGATGCAAAACTAGATGAAAATGTGAGTAGTGGAGAGGATACAAAGAGGCTTCAGTGGAGTTTAGAGATTAATTGGATGGGCAAGAACTTGAGAGATAAAAAGATGCAAATTATTCACTTTGAAACAATAAACACTAATGCAGACTATTTGAAATAGCGTGAGATTGGTAAGTATTGATGTACAAAGACATTTGGGTGTTGTCATTCATGAGTCACTAAGAGTCATTTGCAGGTGTAACAATATATTAGGAATACAAATTATCTGTTGATCTTTATTACAAGAGGACTTGAGCACATGAATAAAAATGTCATGCTGCAATTGTATAGAGTCTTAGATGACACAGCATCCTGTGTAGTGAGTACAGTACACCCTTTATTACTGTTGTTATTTGAACAAGAATATTTTTGCTATAGAATGCAACAAAGGTTGATCAGACTGATTTCAAATGGTGGAATTAATTTGAAAGGAGAGATTAGAGAGCCAGCATTCTCTAGAATTTATAACCATGAGAGGTGATCTCATTGAAACGTATAAAATTCTTATATGGCTCAAAAGGTTAGATATAGCAAAGATGTAGGTTAGATTCCCTGGATAAGGATTCTAGAGGAAGGATAGGCTATTTAAGACTGAGATGAGGAGGTTTCTTTTTTCAGTCAGAGTAACAAATCTTTGGAATTCTTCTCACCCCTGCTCACAGAGATAATGTATTTCAATATATTAAAGACATCAAGAGATCTGGGGATAATGACACTGCGATGGATTTGCCATCATCCATTTAGATGGCAGAGTAGTTTTGAGGATGCAAGTGATCTATTCCTACTCCTGCTCCTAGATTGCCACAAAAACATGCTCTTTTGTGGTGAAAAATTGAGGCTGATGACCAAAGTGTAGAATATTGAACCTAAAAGATTTTTTGGGGGGTTGAAAGTGAGTTTATATAAATGCTGAATGCACACAAAAATCATGATTTTGGAGGCTAAAGAAAGGCTCAATATATTCCAGTTTACTTATATGTCACAGTTTAATATATACGGGGTGATTGTCAGATTGACTACCTAAGTACAGCTTTATACCAGTCAAAGAAGTGAAGGAGGGTCAGTCTAGTTACAGTACCATCAATGGGTCAGTTTCAAAATGATGATTTTGAACCATCGCAAAAACCAGGCCGCAATTCTCAAAATTACTTTTAAAATGATATTACAGACACATACTTGATATTATTTAATTATGAAGCAAATTGGTGACATTAGCAAGTTTTGAGAAGATTTGTAGCTCAGGTTGAGGTTCTGGATGTCGGTTTGCTCGCTGAGCTGGAAGGTTCATTTTCAGACATTTCATCGCCATACGAGATAACGTCATCAGTGAGTCTCAGGATGAAGCACTGATGGTATGGCCCACTTTTTATTCATGTATTTAGGTTTCCTTGGGTTGGTGATGTTATCTACTGTGGTGATGTCATTTTCTGTTCTTTTTCTTCGGGGGTGGGGGGTGATAAATGGGATCCAAGTCAGTGTGTTTGTTGATAGAGTTCTGGTTTGCAACCTCAACTGACAACTTAGAATCGCAGAAAGACAGTAAACTTCTGGTATTTCAGGTATATAATTTTTGCCAGTTTATCATGAATACCAGTTCATAAAGTGCTGGTTAAAACAATGTTTACTATAGTATATTAGTATGGATAGAGGACTGGCTAACTAACAGAAGACAAAGAGTTGGGAGTAAGGGAAGAATTTTCAGAATGGCAACAAGTAATGATGTGTAACTAGTGATATGCCACGGGGATCAATGCTGGGGGCAAAATTCTTTACAATGTATATTAATGATTTGATTGAGGAAAATAAATGTGCTGTAACCAAGTTTACAGATAACACAAAAATAGATGTGAAAGCACATGATGAAGATGACACAGTCTACAGATGGATATAGACAGGTTAAGTGAGAAGTGTTACAACACGGGGTAAACCTCTCTGCTAATTTAAACCTGACACACAGAGAAGCTAACCTAGTGCCATAATCTGTTAAATTTCGAGAGGCAAAGAGCTATTCCAGATTTCATTATTTAAAGTAAAAATTAACCATTTTATTCTTTAAGTTCAGCAGAGAACATTAAAACCACAACTATTTACAGCTCATGTTACTACACAGTCTGGAAAATAACAGGATATTTTTCTTTTAAGTCCTCAGTTTTATGATTTTCCTTGGGCTTCTCCACAACAAGGAGTATCACTCCCACCTTGGACCCTGCTAGGTCATTCCCAAGAATAAACTGGATTCTTGGAACTGACAATCTGTCAATCACTTTCACTGTTACTTCCCAAGTCTTGAGTTGGCACTCCAACCTGATGTTACATAGAGGAATGCTAAATTTCTGTCCAACTACCCCACAAATGACCAAACTCTCGGGGTACAGATCAGAAAGAATGCAAATTACCTCATCTCTTTTTGTTAAAGACTGGTTAGATCCACTGTCTCTCAAAATTATAACTTCTTGTCCTTCGCCTCCTGTTCTTTCAGAGTAAACTTTACCCACGGAGGTGAATCCTTTTTAGAGATCAGGCATTAACTCCATACCCACCCTTGCCTAGGCCGCGTACTCTGCAGCAGTTCCGCAGCGCTTCTCGGGGTTTCCTTTACTCCTTTTGCTAATGCCACTGGCTTAGCTTCTTTTATCACATCTTTTCCCACAGTGCCTTTCTTTGATGACCAGTACTGTGACTTTACATGTCCCACTTTCTTGCAGTGAAGACACCTTTTCCCAGTGCCCTTCTTGAACCAGCAGCACTGCAATTTTCTATGTCCCACTCCATTACAGTGAAAAAACATGAGGCCTTTCACCTCCTTTCCACCCTGTTGGGCCTCTTTAACTTGTGGTAAACTCTTACCAGTGTTCTGTACCCTTTGTTTCATAGTGTGGGATCTCCCTTTACCCAAACTTCTATCCCCCACAGGTCAAAATTCTGGCTGTAAGCTTGTCTTATGCACCAACATGTATTCATCTGCTAATTCTGCTGCCCTTCTCACTTACTGAACATTTTGTTCATCCATGTGAATTCTTATCATCTATGGAAGTGAGTTTTTAAACTCCTCCAACAGAATAATCTCTCTCAGAGTCTCATAGGACTCATCTATCTTTAAGGCTCGCACCTATCTATTAAAATGACTGTTTAGTTCTTTCGAACTCAACATAAAGAAGGAACCAGGACAGACTAATGTTTCTGAACCGCTGTCCATACGCTCCTGGTACCAATTCATAAGCAATTAAAATAGCCTGTTTTACCTATTCATAATCTCTTGACACCTGATCTGAGAGCGGAGCAAAAACCTCACTAGCTCTGCCTACCAGTTTAGTCTGAACTAGCATTACCCATAAATCCTCGGACCACCCCATCTACTGAGCCAATTTTTCAAATGAAATAAAGGCAACTTTAAAGTCTTTCTCATCAAAATGTGGCAGAGTTTTGACATATTTGTATCTTTCACTATGTTCACTTTTAATCTTCATTTTGTAAACTTGACTTTGCTAAGTCGCAGCTTCTCCAGTTCAAATGCTTTTTGCTCAGCTCAGAATCTTCTCTCTCTCTTTTTCATCTGTCTCTCTCTTTGGCTCTCTTTATCTTCTAACTCAATTTTCCTTAATTGTAAATAATGTTTTTCTAATTCTACTGCACTTATCTGTTTTTCTGACACCTCTAAGTGTTTTGAGTCATTTCCTTACAATTTCAGCTTTACCGTCGTCCTTGGTTAAACCCAATTCTAACCTCTTTGCTAATTCTAAGAGTATGGTCTTCTCTTTCTAAACTTCCTTGGCAAATTTTGGAATCATCTTCAAATCCCAGAATGTGTTTAGCAATTTGAAGAGCCATTTCTCTCACTTTTAACCAACCACAAGTAACCAAAGTTAAATTGTCTCACTTGCGTTTTATTTAAAGATTAGGATACTAACTGGCAAGTGTTTAAAGTTACTGGGATTTTTTTCGTACTCCAAATCTATTCAAATCTGTCCAAACACAGACTGGATCTGTCTAAACCAGTTCAAATCACAGACAAGAGCCCCCATACTGTTACGATACTCAGCAAATACCTCTGCTAATTTAAACCTGACACACAGAGAAGCTCACCTCGCACTGTAATCTGTTAAACTTTGAGGCAAAAAACTCTCAGATTTCACAGTTTAAAGTAAAAATTAACTATTTTATTCTTTAACTCCAATAGAGAACATTAAAACCACAACTATTTACAGCTCCTTTCTCTTAAACTTATCTTTACCTCCCATTCTACAGCACTGGTCCAATAATAAACCCCGATTAAGATTTACAAAAAAAAAATCATGTTTCAAAACTAGATGGCTTTGTCGATTCTCCGCTGTATTTTCCTGGGTCGTATTTTCTTTGGTCTTCTGCTGCACAACTTTTCTTGTGGACAGGTACTTTTTGGAGAGCTATTTGGCTGGCAGTCTGTACTTGTTGGTGCTCTTTGTAGTTCTCCCCTGTTCAAAATGTCTGGTTTTATACCCCAAAACATCAAATCATTTCATTGGTTTGATGTCATCAAAACACTAAATTCAAGTTCAATTGGATTTTGGTCTCCAGGGCATAGTTTAAACTGATTGGCCGAATTTGAATTTTTTTTTGTATTCTGGCAACACAACATCAGCTATTTGTGTCAACCAAATGTTACATTTTTAAATTGTTCAGCACATTCTGTGCTTTCAGTCCTTGCCAGCTTCCCGTCTGTCTACATCTACATCTTCATAACAGAAGGCAAAAACTTGACAAATGGAATATACTAATGGGAAGTGTGAGATTATGGTCTTTAAAAGAAAGAATAAGGAGCTGAACATTATTTAAATAAAGAAAGACTGCAGAAAGGCATGGAACATAATGATTGGGGGGGGGGGGGATCCTCATCCATGAATCACAAGCAGGTAGCATCCAAGTTCAGTGGGTAACAGGGAAAGCAAATGGAATGTTGGCCTTTATCTCAAAAGGAGTAGAGTATAAAAGCAGAGGGGTTTTGCTAAAACTACACATGGCACCAGTCAGCCCACTGCCAGAATACTGTGAAGAGCTTTGGTTTCCCCCCCTCTTGTCTCAGGAAAGATATATTGCTTTTGGATGCAGTCCAGAGAAGGTTCAATAGACTGATACTGAATATGAAGGTCTTTTAAGATGTTGAGTAAATTGGGCCAATACTCATTAGAATAAAGAAGAATGAGAGGCAATCTTTTTGAAACATGCACGATACTCAGGGGAGTTAGCAGGATAGTTGCTGCAAGGTTGTTTTTCTTTGGGTGAGTCTAGGACCAGAGGACATAATCTCAGGACAAGGGGTTGCACATTTAAGACAGAGATAAACAGGAATTTCTTCTCTCAGCAGGTGGTGCATCTATGGAACTCTTTACTGCAAAAGGCTGTTAAGTCTGGGTCATTAAGTGTTTTCAAGGCTGAAATAGACAGATTTTTAATCAGTAAGGGAGTCAATAATATAAAGAAAGAGTTGGAAAGTGGAGTTGAGGATTTGAAACAAAAATAGAAATTGCTGGAGAAACTCAGCAGATCTGGTCATATCTGTGGGAAGAAAACAGTTTAATATTATGACCCTGGTGACTCTTCAGCAGAACTCTTCAACAGTACTCTGCAACAGTTCTGATGAATAGCCACCAGATTTGAAAAACTGTATTCTCCCCACAGATGCTGCCAGACTTGAATTTCTCCAGCAATATTGGTTTTTGTTTTCAGAATTCCAGCATCCAGTTGTTATATTGTATAATTGAGAATGATCAGATCAGCCATGATCTCAAAATAATGGTAGAACAGACTTACCATATAGAGAATAACCATACTTCTGCTCCTAAGTTTCTTTAGACGTCCATGCTTAGAATTTTTTGAGAAATTAAAAATGAACAAAATGAAATTGAAGTGAATCATAACCTTCAGGACTTTTTAATGTAGGAAATTTGATAAAGTATCCATTTTATTCCGAGTAAGTTTTACCCATTTTTAAAGTAAGGATTTCATAGAATGTTTACAATGTTGAAGAAGGGCATTTAGTTTGTTATGACCTTGTGTAAGATAACTCAATTCAGAGTAACCTGGTGGTTAGAAAGAATAACTCAGTGCCCATGGTCCTCCAAATTCTTTTCTCTTCAGATTTTATAATCCACTGCAGAACCCTCAGGCAGCTATTTCCAGATCCAAATCACTTAGTACGTCAAAAAAAAATCCTTATGTCACCTCTTCTTTTACCAATCATCTTGAAATGGATGTACTTAAATGTGCCTAAAAATTGAAACAATATTCTATTTAAAATCCAATCAGCATTTATAAATGTCACCATAATTACCTGGCTTACATCTTACTGCATAAAGCACAGGTTCTATGTGTCCTATGTAAGAGACTACATTTTTCATTTTTTTGGGACTGTAAACCGAAGTGGAAGTTGGACTGAAAATCAAGAAAGTTTTGCAACTTGAAAATCAAGTGTTGCATATTGTTGAGCGATGTAAGAAAATGTTGCTTTTGGAAGCAAAACACGAGGGAGAATTTGAGATTGAATGGCAGAGAGTTTTTTGAAGTTAATTCAGTCTGGCAACAGCCCTCTGATTGGTTAGGCTACAGAGTGTTTAAAAAGTTGTAAATGCCAGAAGATTAAGCAGACAATGAGAAACATCCAGAGCCTGCAGACAAAGAGCATCTCTTCCTCCATGAGGAGGAAAAGAAAAAAAATCCAAGAAAGCTTAAAAGTAAGAATTCATTAAGATCCAAAGTCACCCAATCAAATGTTGCACAATTATGGTTGTCCTTTGATTCAAAGTGTTTCATAATTGCAAAAATAGTATCGGTGTTGAACCATTTGTCTTTTATCTGACTTAATTATGATTGTGGGTTTTGAAGGAGTATTGTTTAAGTTACATAAATTAGAAGTCCTTTCTTTTCACTGTTCAAGTTGTGTACTACAGTAAAGTTTTTTATTACTTGTTTCTGAAGTAACCTGGTGTGAATTGCATTTTCCAAGTAGCAGTCAGTTAGGCAAATTGGCATTTTGGTACTCTTCTTGGAAAGTTATATATTTTGTGACGACCTTTGGGAAAAAAATGGGGTACAATTGTTGATACTCTTTTCCTAGTTAAGTTGTGGCTCTAAGCAACAACTTTTTTTGATGTATCTGACTGCCTTCAATGATTTGTGCAAGTATTCCTTCAGACCTTTTGTTCCTCCACCCATTTTACAATTGTATCCTTTTTTTAAAAAAAAGAATTCTTCCTATCAAACACATCACTTGACACTTCTCTGCAAATAATTTCTTCTTGCATGTGAATATCTATTCCATCAGCCTATGCCCCCTGTAAAAACGCCATCCCATATTCCCAATTCCTTTGTCTCCGCCGCATCTGCTCCCAGGAGGACCAATTCCAACACCGCACAGCCCAGATGGCCTCCTTCTTCAAGGACCGCAGATTCCCCCCAGACGTGATCGACGATGCCCTCCACCGCATCTCCTCCACTTCCCGCTCCTCCGCCCTTGAGCCCCGCTCCTCCAACCGCCACCAAGACAGAACCCCACTGGTTCTCACCTACCACCCCACCAACCTCCGCATACAACGTATCATCCGCCGCCATTTCCGCCACCTCCAAACGGACCCCACCACCAAGGATATATTTCCCTCCCCTCCCCTATCAGCGTTCCGCAAGGACCACTCCCTTCGTGACTCCCTCGTCAGATCCACACCCCCCACCAACCCAACCTCCACCCCCGGCACCTTCCCCTGCAACCGCAGGAAATGTAAAACTTGCGCCCACACCTCCACACTCACTTCCCTCCAAGGCCCCAAGGGATCCTTCCATATCCGCCATAAGTTGACCTGTACCTCCACACACATCATCTATTGCATCCGCTGCACCCGATGTGGCCTCCTCTATATTGGGGAGACAGGCCGCTTACTTGCGGAACGCTTCAGAGAACACCTCCGGGCCGCCCGAACCAACCAACCCAATCACCCCGTGGCTCAACACTTTAACTCTCCCTCCCACTCCACCGAGGACATGCAGGTCCTTGGACTCCTCCACCGGCAGAACACAACAACACGACGGCTGGAGGAGGAGCGCCTCATCTTCCGCCTGGGAACCCTCCAACCACAAGGTATGAATTCAGATTTCTCCAGTTTCCTCATTTCCCCTCCCCCCCACCTTGTCTCAGTCGGTTCCCTCAACTCAGCACCGCCCTCCTAACCTGCAATCCTCTTCCTGACCTCTCCGCCCCCACCCCACTCCGGCCTATCACCCTCACCTTGACCTCCTTCCACCTATCCCACCTCCATCGCCCCTCCCCCTAGTCCCTCCTCCCTACCTTTTATCTTAGCCTGCTTGGCTCTCTCTCTTATTCCTGATGAAGGGCTTATGCTCGAAACGTCGATTTCTCTATTCCTGAGATGCTGCCTGGCCTGCTGTGCTTTGACCAGCAACACATTTGCAGCTATATCATCTTGAGTCTATCACTATCCATATCTCATTATGGCTAGGTTGTGTCATTTGCACATTTTGAAATTATGTCCAATTCTGTTATATAAAATGAATTAACTTGCCATCAAAGGAGGATTGGCCCAGTAAACATTTGGCCTCTGGGTCAGTATTGCACTAGATTTTATACTAGCCGTATAACATTAATTATTACTTCTAATCTGACTGGACCATGCTCAATGTGCCAAGAAGATCTTTTGAAGAATAATAGCTTCTAATGTTACAGACAGTTTTTAATGAAAGGAACCATACATGGCTGCGTTCTTGAGAGAAATCTATTACTATAAATAAACTGTGTTGTGGTTGTGTTCGCCGAGTTGGGAATTTGTGTTGCAGACGTTTCACCCCCTGTCTAGGTGACATCCTCAGTGCTTGGGAGCCTCCTGCGATGCGCTTCTATGGTGTTTCCGCCGGCATTTATAGTGGTTTGTCTCTGCCGCTTCCGGTTGATTCCTGATTTGTGCTACATTAACTATTCCGAGCAGATGGCATATTGGATTAGGAAAGGAAGAAAATTAGCAAGATTCCTTTCTGTTTACAAACCGACATCTGGTTCTGTAAATATACTGTGAACAGGATTAAACTGTGGTCACGCGCTTCATATCTGTGTTCACTGTTGAGGATTAAAAATGAATTGGAATCTTCTGGGATAAAAGAAAATTGGAGACAAAAACAATGCTAGCAGAAGCAATAAGAAATTGATTGTTATTTCTGCACATCTGAAAGAAAGTAGCTCTTATACAATCTCAAGGCACAAAATATGATTTACAATCAAGAGTAAATTCAAGCAATCCTTTAAAGATTCAACAAGTTTTATCAAATGGTTTCAAAGTTTTGGTTTTGAGACAATAACTTAATATCTTTACCACTGATGTCATTCCTTTTGATAAAAAAAACTCAAGAAATAATCCAGAATCCAGAATCACTCTCTCGGCGAAGCAGGTAACGGCTGTCTGGTGGTGTTTTTTTAAGTCGCGGGTATAGTCCAGTTTTTGTTTTTTAACGGTTAAAATTTAAAGTTTTTTTTAAGCGCCTAGCGGACCCGGAAGCTGGTGTCGCGCTAGCTTACCTGGGAAGGTTTTTTTTTCTTATATAAGCGTGCAGGCGAGGAACCCTAGGCACTACAGGGGTAGACCCTCCTCTAAACTAATAATAAGACCCGTTGTGGTAAGCAGGTAAGTGCTGCATTTTGCTTGTTTGTTTCTTTAGATCTAGTTTTTAAAGTTTACCTTTTAGAGGGATGGCAGCGAAGGCAGTGCAATGTTCCTCTTACAATATGTATGAGGTGAGGGAAGCCATTAGCGTCCCTGCTGATTACACTTGCAAGAAGTGCACCCATCTCGAGCTCCTCCAAGACCGTGTTAGGGAACTGGAGCTGGGGTTGGATGAACTGCAGATCATTCGGGAGGCAGAGGTGGTCATAGATCAGAGCTTTAGGGAAGTAGTTACTCCGAAAGTTATAGAGAAATGGGTGACAGTGAGGGGGAGTGGGAGGAAGCAGCCAGTGCAGGGACCCCCTGCGGTCATTCCCCTCAAGAACAAGTATACCGTTTTGGATACTTGTGGGGGGGGGGGGGATGACTTACCAGGGGTAAGCAACGAGGTTCAGGCCTCTGGCACGGAGCCTGTCCTCATTGCTCAGAAGGGAAGGGTGGAGAAAGGTAGCGCGATAGTTATTGGGGACTCGATAGTGAGGGGCACAGATAGGCGGTTTTGTGAGGGCGACAGAGACTCACAATTGGTATGTTGCCTCCCAGGTGCAAGGGTATGTGATGTCTCTCATCGTGTTTTCCGGATCTTTAAGGGGGAGGGAGAGCAGCCCCAGATCGTGGTCCACGTTGGAACCAACGACATAGGTAGGAAGATGGGTGAGGATTTTAGGCAGGCTTTCAGGGAGCTAGGTTGGAAGCTCAGAGCTAGAACGAACAGAGTTGTTGTCTCTGGTTTGTTACCCGTGCCACGTGATAGAGAGTCGAGGAATAGGGAGAGAGAACAGTTAAATGCGTGGCTACAGGGATGGTGCAGGAGGGAGGGATTCTGGTTTCTGGACAACTGGGGTTCTTTCTGGGGAAGGTGGGACCTCTAAAAACAGGATGGTCTACACCTGAACCTGAGGGGCACCAGTATCCTTGGGGGGAGGTTTGCTAGTGCTCTTTGGGAGGGTTTAAACTAACTCTGCAGGGGCATGGGAACCTGGACTGTAGCTTTAGGGTGCAGGACCTGGAGTGTAGGGAGGTTAGGAACAAGGCATCGGTCTCGAAGAAGGGTGCCTGTAAACAGGAAGGTGGCTTGAAGTGTGTATACTTCAATGCCAGAAGTATACAAAATAAGGTAGGTGAACTTGCAGCGTGGGTTGGTACCTGGGACTTCGATGTTGTGGCCATTACAGAGACGTGGGTAGAACAGGGACAGGAATGGCTGTTGCAGGTTCCAGGGTTTAAATGTTTTGGCAGTGTCAGAGATGGGGGTAAAAGAGGTGGAGGTGTGGCATTGCTTGTCAAGGATAGTATTGCAGCGGTGGAAAGGACGATGGAGGAAGACTTGCCATCTGAGGTAGTTTGGGCTGAGGTTAGAAATAGGAAAGGTGAGGTCACCCTGTTAGGAGTTTTCTACAGGCCTCCTAATAGTCCGAGAGAAGTAGAGGAAAGTATTGCGAGGATGATTCAGGAGAAGAGTGAAAGTAGCAGGGTGGTTGTTATGGGGGACTTTAACTTCCCAGATATTGACTGGGAAAGCTATAGTTCGAGTTCGTTAGATGGGTCGGTGTTTGTCCAATGTGTGCAGGAGGGTTTCCTGACACAATATGTAGACAGGCCAACAAGAGGTGAGGCTATACTGGATTTAGTTCTAGGTAATGAACCAGGCCAGGTGTTAGACTTGGAGGTAGGTGAGCACTTCGGGGACAGTGACCACAACTCGGTGACTTTTACTCTAGTGATGAAGAGGGATAAGTGTGCACTACAGGGCAAGAGTTATAGCTGGGGGCAGGGAAATTATGATGCGGTGAGGCATGACTTAGGATGCGTGGATTGGAAAAATAGGCTTCAAGGGAAGAACACAAATGATATGTGGAGATTGTTCAAGGAACAGCTATTGGGTGTCCTTGATAAGTATGTACCAGTCAGGCAGGGAGTAAAGGGTCTTGTGAGGGAGCCGTGGTTTAATAAGGAATTGGAATCCCTTGTGAAAGGGAAGAGGGCGGCCTATGTAAAGATGAGGCGTGAAGGTTCAGTTGGGGCAATTGAGAGTTATAAGGTAGCCAGGAAGGATCTAAAGAGAGAGCTAAGAGCAGCGAGAAGGGGACATGAAAAGTCCTTAGTTGGTAGGATTAGGGAAAACCCAAAGGCTTTCTATAGGTATGTCAGGAATAAAAGGATGACTAGGGTAGGTATCGGTCCAGTCAAGGATAGTAGTGGGAAGTTGTGCGTGGAGGTGGAGGAGATTGGGGAGACACTAAATCAATACTTTTCGTCAGTATTCACTCAGGAACAGGACACTGTTGCTGATGTGAATATTGAGTCACAAGTGATTAGAATGGATGGCCTTGAGGTATGTAGGGAAGAGGTCTGGGGAATACTGGAAAGGATGAAAATAGATAAGTCCCCTGGGCCTGATGGCATTTATCCTAGGATCCTCTGGGAAGCTAGGGAGGAGATAGCGGAGCCATTGGCCTTGATTTTTATGTCGTCATTGTCCATGGGAATAGTGCCAGAAGACTGGAGGATAGCGAATGTGGTCCCTTTGTTCAAGAAGGGGAGTAGGGATAGCCCGAGTAACTATAGGCCAGTGAGTCTCACTTCTGTTGTGGGCAAAGTCTTAGAGAGAATTGTAAGGGATAGGATTTATGAACATCTGGATAGGAATAATGTGATCAAGGATAGTCAGCATGGTTTTGTGAAGGGCAGGTCGTGCCTCACAAACCTTATTGAGTTCTTTGAGAAGGTGACCAAGGAAGTGGATGAGGGTAAAGCAGTAGATGTGGTGTATATGGATTTTAGCAAGGCGTTCGATAAGGTACCCCATGGTAGGCTAATGCAAAAACTACAGAGGTATGACATTGAGGGTGCATTAGAGGTTTGGATTAGGAATTGGCTGGCTGGAAGGAGACAGAGGGTAGTAGTTGATGGTATAGGTTCATCTTGGAGTGCAGTTACTAGCAGTGTTCCACAACGATCTATTTTGGGACCATTGCTGTTTGTCATTTTTATAAATGACCTGGAGGAGGGGCTTGAAAGCTGGGTGAGCAAGTTTGCGGATGACACGAAAGTCGGCGGAGTTGTGGACAGCGAAGAAGGATGTGGCAGGTTACAGCGGGATATTGATAAGTTGCAGAGCTGGGCAGAAAGGTGGCAAATGGAGTTTAATGTAGCTAAGTGTGAAGTCATTCACTTTGGTAGGAGTAACAAGATGATGGATTATTGGGCTAATGGTAGGCTACTTGGTAGTGTGGATGAGCAGAGGGATCTTGGTGTCCATGTACACAGATTGCTGAAAATTGCCACCCACATAAATAGTGCTGTAAAGAAGGCATATGGTGTACTGGGCTTTATTGGTAGAGGAATTGAGTTCCGGAGGCCTGAGGTCATGTTGCAGTTGTATAAGACTCTGGTGCGGCCTCATCTGGAGTATTGTGTGCAGTTTTGGTCGCCATACTATAGGAAGGATGTGAAGGCATTGGAACGAGTGCAGAGGAGGTTTACCAGGATGTTGCCTGGCATGGTAGGAAGATCGTATGAGGAAAGGCTGAGGCACTTGGGGCTGTTCTCATTGGAGAAAAGAAGGTTTAGGGGAGATTTGATAGAGGTGTACAAGATGATTAGGGGTTTAGATAGGGTTGACAGTGAGAATCTTTTTCCGCTAATGGAGTCAGCTGTTACTAGGGGACACAGCTTTAAATTAAGGGGTGGTAGGTATAGGACAGATGTTGGGGTAGATTCTTTACTCAGCGGGTTGAGTGTTCATGGAATGCCCTGCCAGTAGCAGTGGTGGACTCTCCCTCTTTATGGGCATTTAAGCAGGCATTGGATAAGCATATAGAGGTTATTGGGCTAGTGTAGGTTAGGTAGGCTTTGGTCGGCGCAACATCGAGGGCCGAAAGGCCTGTACTGCGCTGTATTTTTCTATGTTCTATGTTCTAATGTTCAAGGATGTTCGCTTCTTCCAAATTGCATACTTATAAAGCAATTTGCTTCTTGGGTTTACTCTCTGATGATGAAGGTTAGGTCCACAAAGGGGACACGAATCCTCCTTGGACAATAATGCCATCAGTTGTATTTTGGTTATAATATTCCCATCTCAATAATAACAAATTTGAGTATTACTGAAAAAAGACATTTTATCAAACTTTTTTGTCTTGCAATCATCAGGATGTTTTACAAGAATCAAAAAGTGTGATGCCAGAAAAGGACAGGTTAAGCAGCATCTGAGGAGTAGGAGAGTTGACATTTTGGGCATAAGCCCTTCATCATGAAGAAGGGCTAATGCCCAAAACGTCGACTCCCCTGCTCCTTCTGACCTGCTGTGCTTTTCCAGTGCCACACCTTCAATTCTGATCTCTAGCATCTGCATACCTTACTTTCTCCCATTATACAAGAATACCAAATCAAGAGAAAAACCACATTTAATGCTGCATGAGTTGCGTAGGCTAATTGGTTGCAAGTGGGCATTGATTGGTAGAGCCATGGAGAATGCACCCATTAATGGTAATTGACATTTAACAGCCAGGTTTAAATTTTAAACTAGGCTACTTGATTCTGATTTGTCAAGGAACTGCCCTGAAAAATTAACCAATAGGACTCTCTGGAATTCTAAATTAAGGAAATTTGTCTCAAGCTGATTTTAACATACGCATATTCAGAGTTCCTAAGATCAAGCAGTCAGTGCTCCTTTATTAAATCAAAACTAAGACTTAGTTTGGTGGGTCATTGGGATGCCAAATCTGAACTTTTACAACTCTACATCGTCACTTCCCATATCTATAAGCTCACACAACTAGTTAATTGGCAATTCGTCCAGAACTTGGTAAGAGAGATGAGCTGAAAATATCAGAAAAGTTTTAAGTGGAAAGAGTATTCGATGAAGCTTATCACAGATGACCTTTCCAATTCTGTTAACCATTAAAGTAGGAATAAAACCATAATTTATGTAACATAAGCAAGATATTTATGGGTAATGAGTTAAACTATTCAGAAACGTGTAACCTCATCCAATTATAATTTTAATATAACAAACCAAATTCATTGCTACAAGCTTTATTAGATGAGGAACAGTCTTAAAAGCCTTGGGGTGAGAGTTAGTTAATCAACGATCCCTGAACTCTACCATCCACAACTCTACCATCCTGAGTTAATTGTAGCAGTGGCTGAAAAAGAAAATCTAATTTTTAAAAATATGCTTATATTGTCAGGATTGTTCTCAAAATAGAAACCCAGCTGAAGTTATGAGATTTTGTTAATTAAGCTAGTTTTTTTTTAAGCAGTTTGAAAAAACACTATAGACATTTCACAAATAAAAGTTAATCTAGGAATGAACTGTTATTGTGATTTACAAAAGAAAATCAAGGCAAAGTGGAGCTGCTCAATACACCTGTTTGATAGATAATCCAAAGCAAAAGCTACTTTGCCACTTAAAAAGAACCAGGATCTTTCCTTAAGAGGAGTGAACTCTCCTTAAGAACTATGTCTCTGACCAACTTTTTGGTTAAATGAGTCTGAATATCTCGTGCAGTTCAGCATCAATTTTTATTCAACAATACTACTCCAAATTGGATACTTTTATCGCTGCAGCTGATGTTACCTCTGGGCAAGCCAGATCCCAGAATTAAAGCTTTCCTGACAAATTGATTCCTATGTACTTCTCAATACAACCACCTAACAATTAATTAAAATCCAGAGAAATTTCTCTTCCCTATCAAATCTGTAGCTTTGACTTAAATACTTTTTCTTTGGCTCCTGTTCTGAGCTACAAAGCCTTTTCCTGTATATTCACGTAACCGAGATCTTAGCAACATTCTCTCTAATATTCTTACCAGCAGCATGGATTTCCAAAACCTATGCACAACACTGACTTCTGGATCTGCACATGCAGCCACACAGCTTACAGGGAGAAAACGCTGGATCTTAGACTTTCTAAGTCCTTCAATAGCCGATGGAGTTCCAATTCAACATTCCTGGTCTAGATGTTTTCACAAACTGAAACCCTTACTGAGATAACTTACTGCTATAACCGTTCTGAACAAATCTTTTTCTCAGAGGAACTATTCTTATATCTGACTTCAGACAGATCTCCAAACTGTCTTTTCTATATTTTCTTTAAAAGAAAATGCTTATCCAAGCTTCAACAAGCTAATGGCTTAAGCAAAACCCCACATTGTCAACAACTTTCAATTAACCTTCCAGGAGGCCTCCAGTTATTGACTCTAACACATACTAGCTTAAAATAATAGTTCCAAAAAGACAGACCTAAATAATTATTAAACCCCCTTACAAAAAAAACCAACACATCACCAGTCTGAAGTCCAAACTTTAAAAAGATGTTATTTCTAGATATAAAAATATCAATTTTCATCATGGTTGCCATGTAAATTGGTGTTAGTAATTTATTATGGACATCAGATGCTGCTTCCAAACTGCAAACATCAGAACGTTGCAATGTGGGCATACAAGTTGTTTATTTTTATTCCTTTTGTTACATGAAGTTGTTAGAGGATATCATTCAGTAGTGACTATTGCTTTCCAGTACTATATTTTTGCTGAAACAAATCTTTTTAAAGATTCCCTAGAGCATGGAAACGGGCCTTTCAACCCAATAAGTCCACACCCATCCTCCGAAGAGTAACCCACCCAGACTCATTCCCCCACATTTACCCCTTGCTAATGTGCCTATCACTATGGGCAATTTAGCATGGCCAATTCGTCTGACCTACACATTGTTTGGAATGTGGGAGGAAACCGGAGCACCCAGAGGAAACCACTCAGACACGGAGAATGCACAAATTCCACACAGTCGTCAGAGATTGGAATCGAACCCAGGTCTATAGCACAGTGAGGCAGCAGTACTAACCACTGAGCCACCGTGCCATTCTTCTTAGAATGTAAGCAATATGAGCAAAACAGCATTTATTGCTCAACCTTGATTACCCACAAACTGTTAACTAAAGTTGCAGGATTAGAATCACATTGATAGCAGATTCCTTGCTCTAAAGGATGTTTTCTGTAGTCTACAACTCAAACAGGTTGTTTGGCTTAATCAGTGCATGTTGCTGTTTATTCTCCATGGCAAGCAGTAATGAAACTCATTTTGAACCTATTTATTAGTTTAATCAGCCCATGCCAACACTAATGTGAAAAGTTGAGTTTCTAGGCTAGTCCCATCACGACAAATTATTTATAAATAGTGTGGTAGGAGTTTTAATTAAGTCCTTTTCGGTCTATCAATCATCCATGCTTTAGAAATTAGTGGTCAAATAGATTAATTCTGCAGAGGTGGCTTGCTTTCTAGGTTAAGTATGGTAGCACTTACCTGTTTGATAAAAGGCTTACTTAAGGCTCTAATCTAGAAATTTATTTCATGCAACAAGTGTTTGTAGCTTATGATAATATTTGGTCCAAGTGAGTCATTTTAAGGAATTATAAACTGGAAAATCAGCTACAATTATAATAATTTTTATTCTTTAAATGTGGCACAAAACTGAACATCCTTAAAATCTTTTTAACTATAGATAAATGATGCCACCCCCATCGATATTCTCAAAACATTTGCTTTGAACCACTTGGAGCGATTACTACATTTCTGCTTATGAACAAGCATAGTTGTATTTATATGCAATATAATTATATATTACAAGCAATATAATTGGGGTATAGTTTAGCTAAAATCAATACATCAGTATAAAAGTACTATTGTTGTAAATGAACATTTATCACATGTTTAGTGTTGTGACTAGCTTCACCATCCCAAGGAAATGGGGAAACTGTTCCTTTCGGCTGTAGCTTCCTTTTTTAAGATATAAATATTTAATGTTTTCTTAACAGGCTTTTTAAGATGCAGCAGTCTCACTTGTTTTTCACCTCAACAGTGGAAAACAGATTACCCAATTCTGGAGTTTACAGCTGTCTGATTAGAGGGGCCATGACTACAAGAAATATTCATGAAATGCAGTTTCTCGGAATGCATTCCCTCAAATCTATTCAGCTGTAATACAGATGATCTGCAGTCTTACCCATCTGGTCTAAATACCTCAATTTCCTTATCAAGTAAAACCAACTGATCTTGCAGTCATAGACTTTTTGGGAAAAGGTGATAGATTTTAACCTAGCTCTATCTTAAAGTTGTGCACATTTGTTCTAAATTTTCCACCAGAGGAAATAATTTTCTGTATTCTATGTAATTATCTTTTAAAACACTGGTATAATATCATAAAACTTCAAATTGCAAGGAAATACAAGTTTATTAAACATATCTTCCATGTAACTCTTTAATACATTGTATTATTCTATTAAATCTGTACTCTACCCTTGTCAAAACTACAAGCTTATGCATAACTCCTCTGCTGTATCTGAACTCTCTCAAAGTCACTTTCATCAATCACCTCTGTATTTGCTAACCTACACTGATTTACTGACCACAAGTTCAAATTTCTTAATTCTCTCCATTGCCTCTTCTCTCCTCTCTTTATATTTCTAACTTTTCAGCTCTACAACCCTGTGATAACGGTTATCTCCGGTTCTTTCACTAGTGGTGCTGTGTCTTCAGCTATCTAGCCTTATGCTCTAGAATTCCATCCTGAAAATCTCTTTTCTTTGCACATTTAGGCCAAATTATTGCCAGATTACACTTTTTTGCACATTTGGCATCAATGTATATACGTGTACATTTACTGTTCGTGATTTCTGAACCTGTCTATCCAAATCCTCTTTACTATTTCACACAAAAATATTTGGATTGGTCAATCCTGGTTCCAAAGTGGATGACCTCACTCTTAATTCCATCTGCCACTATCTTATCCACGCATCTAATCTGTCTGTCCTCCTATAACCATCTGGAATCATCTATGTTGCCTGCAATTATCATTTGCAAATTTAGGTAAATAGTTGTCTACTCATTGATGCATATTGTGAAAGGGTAATGCCCCAGTACAAACCCCTATGGAACATGCCAATAATTAGAAAATAAATCCTTTATTTCTCACAACATCCACCTCTCAGGATTCCTGCAGTTCCACTTAATTTTACTTAAACTCAATCTTCTGCACAGAACTTCTTCAAATGCCTTTTGAAAGTCCACCACAGACAACATCCAGAGACATTTTCCTATCTAACATACTAAAACGTTTCTCAACATAGTTAGCTAGATTATTCAGATATCTAGAATCTCTGATCAGCTCACTAAAGTCAGACTGAAGATTTGAACAAATGATAGTTATGAGGAATGTAATTGGAATTGGTCATTAATGTAGGTGATTTTCTGGTTTCTGTGAACAAATTGACATTTCCAATCCAAAAGGCACAAAAAAAGGGAAAACTTTGGAAAATTGATTCTAATATCCCAAAATGGAACCTATCAGTTCTTGGTGATTTATTGATCTGAAGTTGCATTTATTTACAGTAAATAAATGGAAATGGTGACATCACATTCCTTTCCAGTAATAAAAATGGTTATGCTACTATAAAAATCACATGAATAAATCCATCATTCAAGACACTAGCACAGCACACATTCAGACCTTTACCATTGTCTACCTGCTGGTGTCTCTCTCACTGACCTTCTCTCTCACACACACACACACTCTTCCCCCTCCCCTCATGTGGCTTTCACTCTAACTTACTCTGACCATTATGCCTAATGTGCAATTGCTAGGTTTAAAGGTGAGAGGGTAAATGTTTAAAGGCGTGTGGCAGTTTTATTTTTAAACACATGGTGGTAGAAATCTTGAACACTGCCAGGGGAGGTGGTAGAAGCAGATACAATAACAATATTCAACAGACATTTAGACAAACACATGAACAGGCAGGGAATATAAGGATACAGACAGTGTGTAGGCAGATGTAATTCATTTAGATCGGCATCATGGTCAGTGCAGAAGTGATGGGCTGAAGTGCCTGTCCCTGTGCCATACCATTCTATGTTCTAATATCACATTCTTCAGCCCCAAAACTGATTTTGCATGTACTTAACATACAGGTTGGTCCCCCTTTCCAACCATGACATGCTATACTGACTTGAGTAGCACTCAGCCTTAAATATTTCATCCCACAAATGCATATTTTCTTTTACTGGTATCTTTCCCCTGGGCATAACCAGACAATATTGCAAAGACACTTGGAAGTTTAAGTCATGCCCGCTGCATTAGATGCTAATCACATTTGAAAATGACCACAACCATGCTAGCAGTTTAATTATACTTTGGGCATACAAGTCAAACCCTCAATTTTGAAGTTTCAAGGTTGACGTACACCCCAAAATGTACAAATTATTCAGTGTACCATTTCATTCCTTTATTAAATAAATTACAAAGTTTGGAAATTGTAGATGCTGTTTGATTTCAGCACAAAATTTACACCATTAAAATGTTTACCTCATTCATGTAATTTTAAGTTCCGTTATACCATTATTCTTTATAGTTTATCCTAGTTTATGTGGAAAATATATAAAATTTTTGTTTAATAATTCTACCTGTTTAATTTCTTTCATATTCCTTTATTTCCCCAGTATTGCTTTTTCTAGCTCTCCCTGTCTGCTGGATTTCTACTTTATGTGCAGGGTTTTTCTTTTAGCTTGATGCCATCTTTTTTTTCAGTTTACTGGTCTGAATCTATCATGATAGCATACAGTTGGATGCATTGTTTGATTATCAATATACAAATTGGACTGTACTTGACACAAATGTGGGTTTCACAATGACAGTCTTAAAATTAAAGGCAGTGTTATCTCACAATGACTCTTGTCATCAGGAAATCCTTTGGATAAGTTAAAAGGACCAATCTGGTCACTGTTATAAACGCAAGACATCACATTTTATACCAGGAACAAAAATTGATATCTAACCATGGTCAGCATGAATAGTTGGACCAAAGGATCTGTTTCCATGCTGTATGACTATAACTCTATAATAATGACTAAATAGATGATTTTTCACTAAGAGTCTATTTTATTCCTTCATTACCAATTTATGGACAGTTTTTGAAAGTTGTACATATTCAGTTTCAGCATTTAAAATTTACACAAAAATACTTTGTTAACTTTTTTTTTAAAAAGTTGTAGAATTCATGGATTAAGCACAATAGGGGGATACAATTAGATAATCTGCTAACTATTGTTGGCAGTAAGAAAAGAAAAGATCAGCAATGTAAAGGACAATGAGTAAGTCCAGGTCACATGGCAATATAACAATGGACAGAGGCACTTTTAGGTCACATGATTTAAGTACAAAAGGTCACAGGCAAAATATTTAGTTATTAATTGCCCAAGACTGGATTTCACCTTTTCCAAAAATGGTGAAAAACACAGCACCAAATATATCAATAGCAGCAGCAATGTAGAATACAGTTCGCCATTGTGCAATTGTATGCTGTGGAGTAAAAGAGAAAAGCAAAAATAAACACTAATTCTGATTAAGAAAGCATCTGCAGAATCTATTAAATTTAAAATGAACAGGCAAATCCCCTTGTCATTAGCTATGTTAGTTTGTGAGAAGACAGCAGCATAATCCTTATAAGATAAATATGTTATAAACTAATTTTGCAAACAGTTTGATTTCATAACAGTGACTTCATTAAATACAAAGGAAATTTCACTGGATGGTCTTGCATATTATCAAATTAGAAAAATTTCTTTATGATACATCATGCTGCTTTATTCAGGACAGTTCTACTTAACAAACAAATATGATTTTCTAGCTCAGTGACTCAGCATTTCAAACTGCTAAATTGATAACATTATACAATAATTTCAACGACTAGAACTAAATTCTAAAATTATGTAAATAATATTTATTATTTGAAAGAGGATGTAATGTTTTGTTTGCCCTGTGATTTATTTGAAACAACTGTTTATTTCATTGTTTTCAAACATACAAATACAGGCCAAAATAGTTTGCTGAACGTGGAAGTTGACAGTGCAAGATTTCTCACTTGGTAAGCATACAGAAATTTATACTTACACTGTGTGTCAAGGTTTTGGCAATAACTGGTCCTACCATTCCTGGTATAGTAGCAAACGTATTTGTGATTCCAAGCAAAATTCCTGCGTACCTGGTTATTAAGTATCAAATTTAATTTCCTTAATGTGTATACAAAAAACTGCAAAAGTTAAAGATTTCCTGTTCCCCTCCAAAACATTACTCAATAATATACTTGATGACTGGGAGACCAAGATTCCAACACCAGTTTGGTTCTGTTTTCAACCAACAACAAACTCTAGACTGGGTAGTACAATGGTAGTGAACATTGGAACACTAATCACAATGTACAAAATGGTAGGAAAAATGGAACTTGTGTAAATCTTATTACTTCAATCAGCTCCTAATATATGCGATGCTGAACAGTGAATAACTAAGGCGACGGCAATTTGGTCATCCTAGAGAGAGAGAAGCTTGTAGAACTATAAATAAACTATAAACTATAAACACAAGCAGGCTATCTCTGTCCTAAACTTTTATCACAGAAATCAGAATAAAGTCATCCACCTCAAATATTTATTCAGTTTTCCTTACACAGATACATGTATAATTGTCTGTCCCTCAACTGCCCTCCCTCTTCTCCCCCTCTACCCACCTTGCCCCATTTCCCTAGAAAGGAAAATAATGCATAAAGAAGCTTGAGATTACAAATATTCCAAAGTGCAGATACTACAAATGTCTCTTCAAGTTGAATTTTAAGACAACTATATTGAAAAATCATCATATAGTTTATTTTTGGGCTGCCTTATAGCAATAAACAAAGGGAGGGAAGAAACAGCAGTTGTGTTTTTTATTAAAAATCTGAGAAATTTCAAAAAAGTTTTGGTTTGGGGCTTTTGTTGAAAATGGAGAGGAGAGCTTTCAATAGGTTATTGAAGTGGTTGATACCTAGGCGTTGTATTGGATGAAAAAACTGCCATATTTGAGACATTTTGGGAATATCAATGACATTAATGAGAGCCTGGCAACTATATTTTCTACAGGTGTATCTTCTAAATTGGTGTGATCACTAATCCTTGTGTGCAAATATGTACCTTCCTGTTAATAATCAACATCCAGCTTAACGATCTTAGCCTCTTTCAGGTAAAGTGAACAATAATCAGGATGAAATGGCAAAGACAAAGAGGCATAAAAGTTTTGAGTTTAGGGATTATGTAGTTACAGCATTTGTCTAATGAAATACAAATGCATTTAGGCAATTTCAAATGGGATAGTTATAGACTAAGCGGATCGAGATGTTAATTTTCCCTTTGTTTGCCGATTACCATCATAACTGTGTACCAATGCATTCATAATAAAATCACTAGTGACCTCAGCATTTCAGCATTCAATGCAGAGAGAATGCAAGTAGTACACGATGAAGACAACATGACCTTGCTGGTTTACGTACATGCAAAGTAAAGCAGAAGGCTATGGAAAATTGTTTGAAAAGCATTGTGACCCTATTTTAACTCACCAAAAACTTTAAGAACAATTTGGGATGGGTAGCAAAGGTTGGCCTTACTATTAATAAACACTTGTTAATGAGATATGGCTAAGAAACTTGCACAAAAAAAATATTGTTTTTAAATAACAAACATGACCACCTGTTGCCAGCAATAAAGGTGGTGCAGTAAAGTTTGATCTACATATTATAGATCAACGCATGCAGTACATAATTTAAATATGAAAATCTGTATGTAATATACTTAGTAAAAACTTTATGTATTCACACACGTTTCAACCAAACTGTTCATTATTCCATGGTGATGGACTTCGTGAAGCCTTCCTCTGCTACAACCAAACATACCCCTCTACCCAACCAACTTCTCCTCCCCTGCCCCACATGCCCACTCACATCCCATCAGCTGCACAGACTGACTCATATGCTGTTTCTCTCATCACCACTCAGCAAGATACAAATCATCTTTCTGTCCTGGTATAAGAAAGGCAAAGTTACAGTGATCATGGAGGGTTCAAAATGTAGGTGGACTGGGAAAATCAGGTTGGTAGTGAATTGCAATAAAAGAAATTTGTGGAATGTCTGCGATATGACTTTTTGGAGCAGCTAGTGGTGGAGCCCACGAGGGAACAGGCAATACTGGATTTAGTGCTGTGCAACAAGGCAGACTTAATAAGGGAGCTTAAGGTGAAGGAACCCTTAAGGGGCAGTGATCATAATAAGTTGAATTTACTCTGCAATTTGAGCAGGAGAAGATAGAATCAAAGGTAACAGTATTACAGCTGAATAAAGGCAACTACAGAGACATAAAGGAGGAGCTGGGTAGAATTGACTGGGAGAGGAGCCTAGTATCAAAGACAGTTGAACATCAATGGCAGGACTTTCTGGAAGTAATTCAGGAGACACAGCGGAGATTCATTCCAAGGGGAAAGCAGCATGGTACAGGAAGGACGAGGCAACTGTGGCTGACTGAAGAAGTCAGGGATAACATAAAAGCAAAAATAGAAAGCATATAATGTGGCAAAGGGCAGTGGGAAACCAGAGGATTGGGAAGCCTACAAAAACCAACAGACAGCAACAAAAACAAAAGGGAGGGAGAAGATTAAATGTGAGGGTAAGCTAGCCAGTAATATAAAGGAAGACTGTAGATCTAAAGAAACTCTAACAATGGGCAAAAGAGGACTTTAGGCTGCTGGAAAGGACATTGTTCCCCACTACAATCTCTCCAATGAAATGGCTGAAGAACTGAAGAATTACTTCATGTCAGTCTTCACTGTGAAAGACATGAGTAACATCCCAAAAATTCGAGAATGAGGGAGCAGAGTGAAATATGGTTGCCATCAAGGAGAAGGTGCTAGAAAAACTGAATGGCCTGAAGGTGGATAAATCATCTGGATCAGATGGACTACACCCCAGAATTCTAAGGGAGATAGCTGAAGAGATAATAGTGGTGTTAGTGGTGATCTTTTGAGAATCGCTAGAATCAGGGAGGATCCCAGAGTACTGGAAAATGGCTAACGTGACACCCCTGTTTAAAAAGGGAGTAAGGCAAAAGACAGAAAATTATAGAGAGATGAGCCTAATCTCAGCCATGAGTAAGATTCTGGAATCCATTGTGAAGGCTGAGATTTCTGAATATGTGGAAGTGTACGATAAAATAGGGCAAAATCACCATGGTTTCAAAGGGATGTTGTGCCTGACAAGTCTGTCAGAATCTTTTAAGGAAGTAATAAGCAGGTAGGGTGTTACCTACCTGGACTTTAAGGCAACCTTTGACATGGTGCCGCACAGGAGGCTACTGAGTAAAATAAGGGCCCAAGGTGCCAGAGACAAGGTGCTAGTTGGATAGACACTTGGCTGTCTGGCAGAAATCAGAGAGCGAGGATAAAAGAGTCCTTCTCAGAACAGGAGCTCATTCTGCAAGGCTCAGCATTGGGACCACAAATTTTCACTTTATACATTAACAATCTAGATGAAGGAACTGAGGGCATTCTGGCTAAGTTTGCCAACAATACAAAGATAGGTAGAGGGACAGGTAGCAATGCGGTGGTGGGAAGGCTGCAGAAGGATTTGGACACGTTAGAAGAATGGGCAAAGAAGTGGCAGATAGAGTACAAGTGAGGAAGTGTGAAGTTGTGCACTTTGGTATAAAGAATAGAGTCACAGGCTATTTTCTGATGGGGAGAAAATTCAGAAGTGCAAAGAGACTTGAGAGAATCCTGGACTAGAACTCCCAAGGTAAACTTGCAGGTTGAGTCATTAGCTAGAAAGGCAATTGCAATGATGGCATTTACTTTGAGAGGACTTGAATATAAAAGCAGGGATGTACTTCTGAGGCTCTTTTCATATCATATTTGGAGTATTATACATAGTTTTGGGCTCCATATTTCAGGAAGGATGTACTGGCCCAAGAATGTTCAGAGGAGGTTCACAAAAATAGTCCCAGGAATGAAAAGCTTAGTGGAGTGCCACAAGGATCGGTGCTGGATCCTCTAACTTTTGTCATTTACATAAATGATTTGGATGCGAGCATAAGAGGGACAGTTAGTAAGTTTGCAGATGACACCAAAACTGGAGGTGTAGTGGACAGCAAAGAGGGTTACCGCAGATTAATACAGAATCTGGACCAGATGGGCCAATAGGCTGAGAAGTGGCAGATGGAGTTTAATTCAGATAAATGCGAGGTGCTGCATTTTGGGAAAGCAAATCTTAGCAGGATTTATACACTTAATGGTAAGGTCCTCGGGAGCGTTGCTGAACAAAGAGACCTTGGAGTGCAGGTTCATAGCTCCTTGAAAGTAGAGTCGCAGGTGGATAGGAAAGTGAAGAAAGCGTTTGGTATGTCTCCTTTATTGGTCAGAGTATTGAGTACAAGAGTTGGGAGGTCACGTTGCGGCTGTACAGGACATTGGTTAGACCACTGTTGGTATATTGCGTGCAATTCTGGTCTCCTTCCTATCGGAAAGATGTTGTGAAACTTGAAAGGGTTCAGAAAAGATTTACAAGGACGTTGCCAGGGTTGGAGGATCTGAGCTACAGGGAGAGGCTGAACAGACTGGGGCTGTTTTCCCTGGAGCATCGGAGGCTGAGGGGTGACCTTATAGAGGTTTACAAAATTGAGGGGCATGGATAGGATAAATACACAAAGTCTTTTCCCTGGGGTCGTGGAGTCAAGGGATCAAGGATTATGTGGATGAGAAACTTATCAGCCATGATTGAATGGCAGAGCAGGTTTGATGGGCTGAATCGCCAAAGTTCTGCTCCTTTATCTTATGGTCTTCAATCTGAATCTTATATTGGTGTTTTCATAGATAGATGAACAAATTCTGATTTAACCTAAATATCAACAAATCAGACATTGTTTCTGCATTAAAAGCAGAATAAATACATTTAAATGATTGAAAAGATGGCTGATGCTACATGTGATTTATTACACCTCACTTCATTGATTGATCATTATAGTTAGAAATCTGCTAATAAGATCATAAGATATCGGAGCATAATTAAGCCATTCAGCCATTAACAATGCTCAACCATTCGATCATGGCCATTTTGTTTCTTAACCCCATTCTGCTGTTTTTTCCACTGTAACCCTTGATCCTTTTACTATCAAACAACCATCTCTGTCTCAGATACACTCAATGACTGCCTCCAAAGACTTCTGCAGCAGTGAGTTTCACAGATTCATCATGCTCTGGCTGAAGAAATTCCTTCTCATCTTAGTTCTAAAAGTTCTTTCACTATGAGGCAGTGCCCTCCAGGTCCTTATCTCTCCTACTTGTGGAAACATCTCATTGTCAACTTTATCTTGGCCTTTAAGTTTGCTGCAGGTTTCAATGAGATCTCCCTTACCCTTCTAAACTGGATGGAGTGCAGACCTAGAGTCCACAAGTGCCCATATGGCAAGTCCTTTATCCCAGGATCATTCTTCTAAACCTCCTCTGGACACCCTCCAATGTCAGCATTGATAGGGGCTCAAAATGTCTCAATATTCGAAATACGGTCTCACCAGAATGTTATACAACCTCATCAGTACAAGTCTGCTCTTGAATTCTATCCCTCTTGAAATAAATGCTAACATTGCATTTGCTTTCCTAACTGCAAACTGAACCTGCATGTTAACATTAAGAGAATCCTGAACTTGGACTTCCAAGTCCCTTTCTGCTAGAGATTTCCAAAGCCTTTCCCAATTTAGAAAATAATCTACACTTCTGTTCTTCCCAGCAAAGTGCATGATCTCACTTTCCTACATTGCATTCCATTTGCCACTTCTTTGCCCACTCTATAAACCTGGTCAAGTACTTTTGCAGCCTCCCAGCTTCCTCAACACTACCTGTCCCTCCACCAATCTTTGTAACGTCTGCAAACTTCACAACTATGCCCTCAGTTCCTTTATCCATATTATTCATTTGTCTTTGTTAATGTACAACATGAACAAAGAAAATAAGATGGACCTCTCACTTCGGTAACTCATGCTCATGTTCAAACTGGAGAGAAGGCAATTTCTAAAATTATTTTTCAGAGATTTCTTCATATTAAAAGGAGACACTGAAAGATTAATTTATTTTTCAGCAGAAGATTGAAAACACAGGGTCAATAGTTTCAAATAGTTCACTTACGATGGTGCAATATCCAAATGATTAATATTGAAACCAGATGTGCTGAAACCACCCAAGGCAGAAGATATTGTGAGAAATAGCACGGCCATTGTATAGTTACACCCCACATAACCTGTAGCAATTAGGAAAATTGCAGGTCCGACCATACCTAAACAAAACAAAAAGATTGTTATTGTAATTATACCTACTTGCTGAAAAATGTGTTGCTGGAAAAGCGCAAGTCAGACAGCATCTAAGGAGCAGGAGAATAGACTTTTTGGGCATAAGCCCTTCTTCAGGAGGGCTTGTGCCCAAAACGTCGGTTCTCCTGCTCCTTGGATGCTGCCTTACCTGCTGCACTTTTCCAGCAACACATTTTTCAGCTCTGATCTCTAGTCCTCACTTTCTCCTAGTTGATTATACCTACTTGCCAAAACCCCTTACATGAAGGTCTTGATTTAGTTATATAGTGGATAACCTTATTGGATCGATAAGGAAGCTGTTGTTAGCTGAATTGGTTCAATCATTCCATAAGATTGAAGGCTGACAGCTCACGTAAAAGTTCATAATGAAATTTCCCATTGTGATGAAAGCTGTTGGATAGCATTACCTTGGTTAGGCATAGATTCTGTGCTCTCCAACCCAATTGGATTTAAATATCTCAATTAAATCAGCGGTTCTCAAACCGACCCCCAAGAACCGGTGGAAACTTTCCAGAAGTTCTTCAAAATATTAAAATCTTTGCCTAATAGGGTTAACATTAGGGGTTAAGGACCATCCATAATACCATGATTAAGAGTTGGTGAATGGACGCTGTTTCCAGATGTTGGATGCAAAGTGCAACTGCAACGTATACAGCGTTAAGGGGGTAGGTTCCCTCATCTAGGAGAACATTGATAGAGGATTGAAATAGAAACAGAAATTGCTAGAGAAACTTAGCAGGTCTGGCAACATTCGCAGAGTAAGCAGCATCAACATTTCAGGTCCAGGGACTCCCGACAGTGTCATAGATGTACAGCATGTAAACAGACTCTTCGGTCCAACTCATCCATACCAACCAGATATCCTAAACTAATCTAGTCCCATTTGCCAGCACTTGGCACATATCCCTCTAAACCCTTCCTATTCATATACCCATCCACAAGTCTATTAAATGTTTTTAATTGTAACAGCCTTCACCACTTTCTCTGGCAGCTCATTCGACACATGCACCACGCTGCATGAAAATGTTGCTCCTTAGGTCCCTTTTAAATCTTTCCCCTTTCACCCTAAACCGGTGTCCTCTAGTTCTAGACTCCCCCACCTCAGGGAAAAGACTTTGTCTATTTACCTTACCCATGCGCCTCGATTACCACTCAGCTCCAGTGGTCCAGGGAAAACAGCCTCAACCTATTCAACTTCTCCCTATTGTTCCAACCCTGGCAACATCCTTGTAAATCTTTTCTGAACCCTTTCAAGTCTCACAATATCTTTTCTATAGAAGGGAGACCAGAATTGTATACAACAACGGTAGACCCGCTATCCAAAACTAGAGTGTTCCCAGGAAACCTTTTGTAAGCCAGAAATAGCATAAATGTGAAGATGCACAATTTATTTGGCAAAAAGTACACAGCTTTTCTTAAAAGCGAAACTCTTCAGATTCGCAAAAACTAATGTAGGGCTTTTCTAAAATCAAAATTATGTAAAGCGAATGTTTGAAAAGTGTGGGTTACCTGTATTCCAAGTGGCCAACCAACATCCTGTACAGTTGCAACATGACCTCCCAACTCAATGCACTGACCAATAAAGGAAAGTATACTAAGCACCTTCTACACTATGCTATCTACCTGCGACTCCGCTTTCAAGGAACTCTGAACCTGCACTCTTTGTTCAGCTACACTTCCCAGGACCTTACCATTTAATGGTAACAGTCCTGCCCTGATTTGCCTTTCCAAAATGCAGCTCCTCACAATTATCTAAATAAAACTCCATCTGCCACTCCTTGGCACATTGGCCCATCTGATCAAAATCCCTGTGTACTGAGGTAACCTTCTTTGCTGTCCACCACACCTTAATTTTGGTGTCATCTGTAAATGAACTAACCACACATCCTACGTTCACATCCAAATAGTTTATATCAATGACAAAAACCAATGGCCCAGCACCAAGCCTTGTGGCACACCACTGGTCACAGGCTTCCAGTCTGAATAGCAACCCTCCACCACTACCTGCTGTCTTCACTCTTCGTCCCAGTTCTGTATCGAATTGGCTAGTTCTTCCTGTGATCTACTTGCTAACCAGTCTACCATGACAAGCCTTGTTAACTGCCTTAAGTCCATATAAATCACGGCCATCGCCCTGCCCTCATCAATTCTCTTCATCACTTCTTCCAAAAACTCAATCAAGTTTGAGAGACATGATTTCCCAGACACAAAGCCATGTTGGCTATCCCTGATCAGTCCCTGCCTATCCGAATACGTGTAAATTTGTCCCTCAGGATTCCCTCCACAACTTATCCAATGTCAGGCTCACCAGTTTAAAGTTCCCTGGCTTTTCCTTACCACCTTTCTTAAATAATGGCACCAGGTTAGCCAACCTCCAGTCTTTCAGCACCCCACCTGTGACTATCGATGATTCAAAAATCTCAGCAAGGGGTCCAGCAATCACCATCTTCCAGGTGAATCAACAATTTACTGCAATTGACTCCAAATTCACTGCTCACAATGTGGTCCTTGCGACACTGCGTAGATGAACCACAAACTGGATGATTACTTTGTAGAACACCTACAATCTGTCCACAAAAATGACCCCGAGCTTCCAGTTCTCTGCCATTTTAACAGATCGCTGGTGTTCCCTGGCCCACATTTCTGTCTTGGGCTCAATGCAGTGCTCAGTGATGCTTGGTGTAAGCTGGAAGAACATCTCATTTTCCATCTGGGGACGTTGCAAGCTTCAAGACTTAATACAGAGTTCAGTAACTTTAGGGCCTGAATACCTCACTCCATAGCCTTTACCCCAGTCCCATACCATGGCCCGGTCACCACACGGGCTACCTTCATCACAGCCAACCCATTCTTACTCCCTAATAGTCCCTATCATCAGCTTTTCTTTCTCTCCAGTTCACCATTATTCATCTTTGTCAAACCAACTACTGTTCTCTCCTTGTAAGGTTCCATCTATCGTCTACTCTTTTACTCCCACCTGTTACTCCTCCTTTAGTATATATACTTTTTCTGAGCAAATAGTTCTGAAGGTCACTGGACCCAAAATGCTTGCTCTCCACAGATGCTGCCAGACCTGTTCGATTTCTCCAGCAATTTCTGTTTCGTTTCAGATTTCCAGCGTCCACAGTTATTTATCTTTTTGTTTATATTTAGAGGAGTGCGGAGAATGGCACCAAGATCTCTGAGCAGACCTGCAATTAGCTGGTAGCAGACACCAAGTGAGTTTAAATTTGTTTAAGAGGATATCTTTTAAAAAATTAAGTACCACATAGTTAAACACTGGGAAAGGATGCCAAAGTACAAGTTTAAACAGAAAGCCATTTTTTTCTTAATTTAGTGATTTTCAATCCACTCAAATAAGAGGCTTCTGAACAAAGACTGTTTGAGAATCATTGAATCAGAATATCCCGCAGCCTTCTAAATTTAAAAACAATACAAGCTAAAATTATATAAACCATCCTACAATTACAGAAGCAAAGAAAAGAGGAGGAGTAGGTCATTCAATCCTTCAAGCCTACACCTCCATTCAATATGGTCATGGCTAAATGTTCTAAGTACACGCTTTCATCCAAATCCCCTTTGATGTCTTTGGCCTCAAGAACTAAATGTAACTCCTTGAAAACATTCAGTATTTGGCCTCAACTGCTTTTGGTGGCAGAGAATTCCACAAAATCATCACACTGGGTGACAAAATTTCTCATCTCAATCCTAAATGGCTTATCCTATATGCTTAGACTGTGATTCCTGGCTCTGGACTCTCTGGTCATTGGGAACATACTTCCTGCATTAATTGTTAAAGTTTTATAGCTATTAGATTCCCTCCATTCTTGTGAACTCCAGTGAATATAATCCTAACCAATCAGCCTCTCTTCAGTTCTACCATCCCAGGTATCAGTCTAGTAAACCTATGTTGCACTCACTCCATAGCGAGAACATCCATCCTTACATAAGGTGGTCAAACCCACACACAATACTCCAAATGTGATCTCATCAAGACCCTGTATAATTACAGCAAGATATCCCTGCTCCTGGGCTCTAATCCTCTTGCTACGAAGGCCAATATACCATTTGTCTTCTGCACCGCCTGTTGCGCCTGCATGCATACTTTCTGCGACTTATGTACAAATTCAGCTTTGGTGTACCTTCCTTTTTCCCAATTTATCATCTGTCTCTTTTGCTTGCTATCAAAGTAGATAATCTCACATATATCCACATTATACTTCATTTGCCATGCATTTGCCCAACTTGCCACTCAAGTCCAAACTTAACTCTTTAAAAACTTGTATCTTACACATGTATTTGCAACCATGTGTTCTCAATCATGGATGTAGGTATGCCACCATACTAGGTAATATCAGTGAGCCTCTGGATGAAGCACCGGTGCTATGGCCCACTTTTATTGGTGTTTAGGTTTCCTTGGGTTGATGACATCATTTCCTGTGGTGACATAATTTCCCATTCTTTTTCTCAGGGGGTGGTAAATGGGATCGAAGTCAATGTTTGTTGATTGAGTTCTGGTTGGAATGCCAAGCTTGTTGGAATTCTCGCATGTGTCCCTGTTTGGCTTGTCCTAGGATGGATGTGTTGCCCTAATCAAAGTGGTCTCCTTCCTCATCTGTATGTAAAGATTCTAGAGAGAGAGTGGGTCATGTCTTTTTGTGGCTAGTTGATGTTCATGTATTCTGGTGGCTAGTCTTTGGTATCAATCATGCAAATTGTTCTACTGGATCAAAAGGAGACAGTGAATGGGTCATCCCTGCCCATTCTCAACATCTGTTGATCCAAACCTTCCCAACTTCATCAAATTACTGCAAACTAAATTTATGTTTTTATTTTACAAGTTTTCCTAGATAGTTTAGTCCACAGCTTTATGATTGCTGGTAAAGTTTCAGCTGAGTTCTTTTCCAGTTCCTAGTCAATTCTGGTCAAAAAGCAACCAAATGGCACCTGACCGGTGTCATATAGAGAAACAATATTTGCTTTTTTCATCAATACTCTTAAAAAAACGCTTGCTAATGCCCAATTCTTTTACTTATAAAGAAAACCATAGCCTAACAATGATTAACCAATTTTACTCACAATAAACCCGTGACCTTTGCTGAATTACTGCTTCTAATTATTTGCTTCTTCACTTCCACGCTACACACTGAAATCCAACTCCAACTAATGACCAATCATCTCAAAGATCCAAAATGTGGTCTTTGTTATGCATATATACTATCTTCTATTTATGTAATGTCCTATTTTAAATCAATTACCTAACCAATAACATCCTTTGCCTCGTTTTACCAACTAACTGTCAATGTGGAATCTATCTGCATATCCATTCATATAGCTATTGCATTTCTACTGACACTGTATATCTCAACTTTACCACCAAATCCCATAAAACTTTGGTGAAGTCCCCAATATCATTACATTCTGAACCAATACGTTTACACTATCACTGATTTCTACATCAGAATTTGAAAGTATATTTCTCAAAAGTGTTTTCAGCCACAACAAATTTAAAATTAAAACATCTTACCTATAATGGTAAACATTTTACGAACAGCAGATGTAGTAAAATTGTGATTTTTTATCAGGCAATCAGCAATGAACCCAGTAGTAATCATCACCATCCAACAGAAGAAATACGGTAGGGCAGATAAAATGCCATTCTACATAAACAAAGTAATTAGCTATATTGCAGTACAAACTTCTGCACAAATTAAAGCATGAGCACAAGAATATAACAATAAATAATGTTTATCCATTGACCATTGAAAATTTGCCCACTAATGGACTTCACCCCTAACAATCTTTGAAGGGAAACTATTTCTGAGATGCCAAAGTCTGGAATTGTAACTCAAATTACACTGCTCAACACAGACTGAGGTGAAGGTGCTATATAAATTGTTTATGTAGCAAAATGTCTCAAGGCACTTCAAGACTGTTAATTAAATTTGTCACCATGCCACAGAAGGAACTATGGGGACAGATGACTAAAAGCTTGGTCAAAGTAGTAGATTTTAAGGACTGCCTGAAAGGTGGAGCAAGCTGGAGAATTTCAGAGAAGGAATTTAAGAGTTAGAGCCCAATCAGCTGAAAACACAATTGTCAATGATCAAGGCAACTAAGATTACAGATGTGCAAATATTGGTGGATCTCAAAGACTTTAGGTATAGAAAAAGTAAAGAGGTGGCGAAGGATGGAAAAACCATGGAAAAATTTGAAAGCAAAGATGAGTATTTTAAAAATCAGGTAATTGTCAGATTGGGAGCCAACATAGGTCAGCTAGTACCAGAGAGTGACGTGAATAGGATTTGATGCTAATATGAGCAGAATTTTGGATAAACACAAGTTTACGTAGAGATGTTGTTCCATAAAGAATTATTTGGATAGGTGTATGATCTAATTTTCAAGCATCAACTGCCTTTTGCTCAGTAAGAGTGTGGGCGGCACGGTGGCACAGTGGTTAGCACTGTTGCCTCACAACGCCAGAGACCCGGGTTCAACTCCTGCCTCAGGCGACTGCCTGTGTGGAGTTTGCACATTCTCCCAGCGTCTGCGTGTGTTTCCTCCGGGTGCTCCGGTTTCCTCCCACAGTCCAAAAATGTGCAGGTTTGGTGAATTGGCCGTGCTAAATTGCCCGTAGTGTTAGGTGAAGGGGTAAATGGGTCGCGCTTCAGTAAGCAATCTAATCTAATCTAAAGAGTTTGCTGATTTAGCAAGTGCATCTTTCAATTCCATGATCATTTAAAAAGCTGAGTTACATTTCCAATTAGGATCAAAGTCATTAAGTTTATTTCCTTTAATTGCCCAGCCAGTTTAATTTTGAAATCACTGATCAAGTCTTACTCATGGACAGAGTTCCAGGTCACTGCCATTCAACTATATTACAAAGTTCTTCCTCTCATCCTCTGTATCTCTACCCCAAAGCTTCTCCTTTGTCCTTACACCACCAATTAACGTAAATAGCTTTTCTTCATCAACTTCACCTAAACCTGTCATAAACTCAGATCCCCCATCAATCTCTGTTGCTCAAGAACAAACCATTATACCTAGAATCATTCTGGTAGATCTCCTCTACATCCTTCGGAAAGTGTCTCAACTAGACATGACCTTCTAGTTGTGTTCTAACTAGTACTTTATTCAAGGTCCACCAAAGCCTCCCTGACTTTGAACTCATTTCTATTAATGAAGCCCAAAACCCACATGCTTTGCTAACCATTCTCTCAATATATTCATCACCTTCATAAATAATTGAATTTGAAACACCTTAGATCTCTACATTCTACAGAATTATGTCATAAAACTGCCTCTCTCTAACCCTTCTGCCAAAGTTCATCACCTCACACTTCTCCATTTTTACCATTTGTACCCATTCTGCCTAACAATGCCACCTTGTAATTAATGGGTATTCTCACTGTTTACCACAACTCCAAGTTCAGCATAATCAGCAAATTTTGCAATTTTACTGTATTCCAATATTCAAGTTGTTCACAACGTATCTGTCATTTAAAAAAGGATTTAAAGATAAAAAATACTAATAACTGCAGATGCTGGAAATCAGAAACTAAACCAGAAATTGCTGGAAAAATTCAGATCTGGCAGCATCTGTAGAGAGAAAACAGAGTTAACATCTCAGATCCAATGACTCTTCTGCTGAGTTATTTTCAGCAATTTTTGATTTTGTTTCTTAGAAGTGATCGCGCTTTCCAAATTTGAAATGCTTTTAAAAAAGGATATTCTTTACCATGGATTTTAATTACACACAGGATATTAAAATATCATGGACAGGCACAGAATTCACAAGGAGACTCATGTCATGTAACACACTTTATCTAGAGGACTAGAACACAAGGGGGTAGAAGTTAAACAAGTTACACAAAGCCCTGGTTGTGCCACAGCTAGAGTACTTAGTTTTGGGACCATACCTTAAAAATATACTAGCCTTGGAGAAAGGGCACTATAAACTTAATCAAAATGATATCTAGACATTAAGTATGAGTGTGATTTTCTTTTTCCTCACTAGTTATATGTATTAAGGGGTATGGAACAGGAACAGGTTTAAGTCTTAGATTAACTTGGCAGAACAGGTCCTGGGGCTTAGTGCCTACTCACATTGTGTTTATTTTGTAAACTGAATACCCTAAGGAATCACTTACATTTTTAAAACATAAAATTATTCTGTATCTACAGTGGCATCTTAAATGTGGCAGAATCAAAAATTTCAAAATCATTATATAACCAAATGAAAGCTCAAAGCAGGAAAATGATACGGACAACCAACGATAGGTAAAGGCATTCAAACTGCGCTGGGTTAGTGGTGAACTGAATCAGTGTGTCTGTGGTATGATTATAGGTGTTTGGATGATGGATTAAAAATAAATTATTCTTGGATACAATAAATGCCACATGATTCGTAATGTTTTAGTATGGGCTCTTTGTTGTTCCAGCCTATTCTTCTGTTTATAAACCTTTAAGTTCTTTTTTGAAAGCCATGTTTATGGCTTGTGTATATGGACACACAGAGGTCTCTCTGCTCATCTGCACTTTTCAAAATCTTGCGATTTGTGGTATATTGTTATCCCATATGTTATCCCACACTGAAAGTGCAGTACATCACACCTCTGCATTTAAGTCCATTTATCAGCTTCTGCACATTTCACCACCCTAAAATTTCCTGACACTTAGCCAAGTTTTAGACAAGGAAGATTTCAAATTTTCTGTAAACTTTTTTGCAGCTACACCCTGTACTAAATCCAAGTTAATTTAACAAAAATCTTTGAGTCAAGAAATTGCCGTTCACATGGCAACATGCAAGTTAGATTCCAGACTGAAATCTGACTTAATAGATCATATTTCATGTGGTTTCTATTTAACAAGTGGTCTTTCACTGAAATAACACTAAAATTAATGAAATAATTAAGCAAATTGAAAAATTTTGAAACTCAGTAAGAAGCGGAATCCCAATCATCTCAACACTTTATAGTAGTCAAAAATCGAGAGGGATCTCTGCTCTACCACGTCGATAGGACTAACTGTTTCTTTCAATTCTCAGGTTTGATGGTTTGGTAGCCACTTCGTTAAACTGTATCACAACTGAGCTTAGACTCTCAACTTCAAATAATTCCTTCACTTCAGAATTCTAATGACTTTCAGTCCAGAATTTTCAAACTAAAATCCTTCCATTGAGGCAAGTTGTTTCCTGGCAATTCTATTCTATGTCCTTTCTTCAGGAGAATCTGTTTCTTGGATCCAAGTTCCACCTGGACCTCTGCAAACTAAAATACACAAGTTTTCCAAGCTATAGGTCCAGCCTCACCCCAACAGACAAGCACAAAAGAATTCCTATCCTTCCGAACAGAAAGGAAGTTCATGCTTCTCTATGTTTACGATGTCCAATTGTAAAACACATCCAATACAAACAAATCCGTATCACTACAGGACTTTTTCTTCTTTATCTGAGTTTTTAAAAAAAGATCTCAGCTCCAGAAATTCAAACTTCTCACATATAGACCAGATGTCACTTGTTCACAAGGAGGAATTTCTTCACTCAGTAGTGAATCTGTGGAATTCTTTATTACAGAGGACTATAGAAGCTGTATCATTAAGTGTATTTGGGGCTGAGGTAGACAAAGTTCTAATCAGTAAAGGAATCAAGGTTTGTGGGGAAAGAGCAAAAAAGTTGAGGATGATCAGATCCGCCATGATCTCGTTCAGTGGCAAAGCAAACTTGATGGGCTGAATAGCATACTTCTGCTCTTATACAAGTCAATTTGCAGAAGTAATTGATGACACTGAACTAAGAATAGTGTCTGGTGCAAATCCTGAAAATCTATGAGGGGGAACAGCCCCCAAATTAAGCTTTTAATATTTGCCAGCCGGTGTTGGAATGATCTTAGGTAAATAAATAATATGAGCATTATTACTGGTATTGAAGAGTGATCATGATCATATTTTTAGTGATAGCATGATTAAAAATAATCATCATGAAGCCACAATCTGCAACATATTCTAATATTTTACAAAGCAACTTAGAAAGACTGGGATAGACTATTTAGTTCCAATTTGATGGTTTCTTTCAAAGTTATCGTAAAAAAAGACTAAGTTCTCAATAAGCGAAAATAACAACCTTGTCAGACTTACCTCTTTAATGTTAAATTGTAGAATTTCTTCCATGTATGTTGGCAGTAGGGTTAATAATGTGTAAAAAGTCCAGTTGTAGCAAAAATGAGGAACGATTATAGCCCAAAGTGGCAAAGATTGCCATAGAGATCTCCAGGGTACATTATTATTTAAAGAATGCTACAGAAATGGACCAAAACAAAATGCAGAAGTTATTAAAGAATAAAGCAACCCAAATGCTAATGCTAACAGAAAATGCTACAAGTAAATCAAACTGAATGTTATTTTTGTCTATTTCCTTATGTTTTATCAAATAAGTTTTACTGTTAAGTTTAAACAATGTTGATATTTTATACTTTGTTTTGTATTTTTACATATCATTTTAAAACTATTCTTAAAGAACAATTAAAATTTAATTAAGTTTCCCCACTTCATGACAAGCATAAAATCCTCAGTTCAATCTTACAAAGATTGTTCAACTACCTGTTCAAAACAAAGTACACTTTGGCTTGTCCACTTTACTCTTCAGGATCAATAGTGAACAAATTATTTCCAAATGAAGGAACTTACTATATTGAGGAAGGAAGCTTATTTGGAAATGTAATTTGAACAGCCTGAAAAATTATGCAGATGTGTCCTGTCAAAGAGTCAACCAAGTCCATTTCAGTCAAATATTCCCAATAATCACCATGGTGGTGGAAGGAATTGTCCACAGTGCTAACAAGCACTCACTCAACAATAATCTGCTCACTTATTTCAAGTTTAGGTTTTGCAGGCACTACTCAGCTTCAGACTCCATGATAAACAAAATAGCTGAATTCCATAACCACTACCCTGGTCATCAGGCCTGACACAAAGACAGACAATTGTGGTTGAAGGTTAATGACCTCAGTCCCTGTAGTTCAATGCAGGGTTTCACAGGGCAGCATCTATGTGTGAACAATTTTCAGCTGCTTTACCTTACCTCCAGCATTAGGTCAGAAGTGGGATTATTAAAGAATTTGATAGGGCATGTACATAAACATGCGAGAAGGGGAGTCAAACCAGAATAATATTAAAATAAAAGCTCGGATGTTTATAGAGGTGTTTACCATTCTGACCATGGTAGTGAAAATGTCCCTTCCAGAGTCTGTGAATGTTGAGTCAGTTGAAGTTTAAGATGGAAAGTAGTAGGCTTTTGTTTGGTACGAGTTCAATCAATTACCTTTGACTGTCGTCATCTTACCTGGCCCCGAAGTGAATTCATTATATACACTCTCTCAGCCCTGGATATAGTTTTGTGGGTTTCCGGTGTGTCACTAATCATCACAAACCATATCAGGCACCAGGCCACTCCAAATGCACCTGAATTTTAAAAAAAAACAATTAAAAGGCAAAATGCAGAGATTTATACAGCAGAATAAGTTATATCTTAAAATTCTCACAAATAGGTATGCATAATCGTGAAACCTATTTCTACATATAATAATTGATAATGGCCTGGTTTATGCAATGCAGTAAAATTAAAATCAGCAGTTGTCCATGATTTCTTCAGTAATTAACAGAATTGAAGATTAATGCTGAAACTAAAATTTGCAGCAACTGATGGCAGTCTTCCCTACAAAGGTGTCCTGCTGAGGCATCCCCACACTGCAACCAAAGATTTTTGTAAAATGCTGAAAATAGTTCACTCAAAACAGCTTAAGGATCATTCATGTGGAGTTTAAAGTTACAGTCAGTTGGGCAGTGCAACAGAGAAAGAAGCAGGATTGATGCAGAAAAGTGGTGTTGTTAAGCTGTGTTCCTGAAAAGGCTGTGTGTTAGTGGGACTCCGGAAGAGGCTGGATTGCTTTGTGCAGTTACGACTCAGGAGAAGTCCTAAGAGCCAGGGCTCAAAAACTTTCTGGAAGCTGTGAGGGGCTCAGAAGAAGTCTCTAATTCTTTAATGTAGCTGTGTATGGGAATTGAAAAGCCCACAAGCAATACTGTTGGTACAGTTGAGCAAGAAGAAAAACAATGGGTAGTACAGGTTCAGTGAAGCTAGCAGTCTGTGGAAGGCTGGAGTTGTAGCTAAGTAATGGATTAGTTTCCAGAATTCACCCAGAAAAGGAAAGCGAACTACCGGAAAATGAGCACTGAAGTGATCTGAATCAGTGGCATTTGAAGGAATTATGAAGCTACATCTTTGTACAAGGAATTGGAATTCCTTGTACCGTCACTAATCTTGGTCTGAAAACAGTATATGCATTGAGTAATGCCATTTGTCTTAACCACATTCACTTTTGAAATGCTGAGAGATGTTCTACCATAGTTTGTCTCTTACCCACATCAGCCTCAACAAAAATAAAAAAGTTTGTTTGATCAAAACAGTGGAATATTGTGGCTTGATTCTTTTAATAAGTCCCTGGAATCTAACACTTACTTTAAAAAAAAACTGATCCCAAAACAAAATCAAATTTGGCAGTCTTCCAGTAAGATGTTGACAGGGGAGGGCATCTGTGGCCGGGGGCTCGTCCATTCCATCCACTTTTCTTTCCTGCTTTTTTCCTCGTGCCTGTGCTGCTGGGCCCACTCGAGCCGCAGCACAGGCTCGAGTGGGCCCAGCAGCACGGACGTGTGGCAGTGGTAGGTTTGGATTATCAGGGCTTCTACTTCATCAAGGTGGTCCCAGTGCCAACTCATGGCTGCTGCTGCAGAGGCAAATTTGGTTTCCTAACTATGTCTACATCCAGTGTAGATCCATGGAGGCAGCGAATTTGGACCCAGTACGAGACCTGGCGTTATCAGCAGCATTAGTGACGTGGGCCCAAAGTGGACTCATAGCAGTGACAGAGTTGAGATTAGTCCAATCTGGTTCCCATCACAAGTGGTGTTTGCACTGGCGAGGACCAGCAAGAAGTAAATGGCGAGGGTGTTAGTGGAGGAGAAATGGCACCCAAGAGTGGAAACTTCCATTCCAACAGCAATGGCTCAGAAAAGGAGACTCATACCTGGCCACCAGGCCCATGATGGAGCACTTAAAAAGGATGGTAAAGTTGGACACTTGCTTTATTCATTTTCCTGCCTTAATATTTGATGTTTTAGTTTATTTTTGTTTTAAGATGGCATTAGAGTGGTGATAGTATACAACACTTTTCATTGTACTTTCTAACAGGATACGTGTGACAATAAATAAATCAAAACAAATCAATAATACATCCACCAAATGGGTCTGGTTTTATGTTTACATAGCTTGATACAATGAGACACCCATGGAAGAATCATTGGTCCCTACTGTATGGGGCCACCTCAACAGGCAGCTCTGGATATGTTCAGGATGAAATTTAATGACAAACAACCTCGTAGCTAATTTAATTTTAATTTGCTGGTAGATATCCAAAGCTATGAATAACTAAGCTTCCACCATTAGCAAAATGATATTACAAGCATTTGCATCCAAAAACAGTTACATAGTTAATTACCTTTGCTATAAACAAAGCACTTGTATCCATATTCTCAAAAAAAAGCATAGCCACATAATTACAGGTGTCAAGGTGTGCCACGAGAGAATTTAAATTTTCACCAAGGATTATTGGAACGCTTGTTAGGGCAAGAATAATAATTTCATTTCACATTGTACAGCAGCATACAGGTCAGCAATGTCTTGAGTGTAACCCCCAAAGGTGGCTGCTTCTGACAAGGGCTGCAAAGGGACACTACCATCAGTGTCATAGGGGGATAAAACAGTAGCAACGTTTCCAGCTATTGAGTGGGTTCTCCTGGACAACATACAATGGGATCAGCAAAAGTGGCAACTGAGGTTAAATATTTACAAACAGAGTGGCCTTTTTATTGATAATTGCACCAGCTTCCTTCTCCCAAGATTATTAAGAAATGAACAGGGAAAATAAAATATTCCTTCTTACTTCACACATGCATATTCATAACTAAGCAGGAAATATCAGTAGACATTTGAGATACAAGTGTAGAAGGAAAGCAAGACAAATAAAATATCGGAGAATACTGTGCATGTTAGACAGTTTACGGTCACACAATTAGAAAATCTTACCAAATATGTAGAATACATATGACCAATCTAAGTAATAGCAAATCATTCCAGACAATGGGAGAGAAACGACTGTTCCAAATTGAGCACCTAGAAAGTAATAAGATTCCAGACTTAGAAACCACCCCACTACTTGATAAGTATTTTGGGTACTAAATGGATACCGATATCCAAATTAGTATTCAGTTTCAATAGTTCAATTAAAACAGCCCATCAAATACGAGTGGACATCTACCCCACAAATCTCACCATAATTTTACATAAATTGGACAGAATATTTCCCTACAAATCAACAAGTTTATTGTTAATGGCACTAGAAAAGTTCAAAACTTTGTGTATTCCAAGAACAAATACTGACAGAAAGAGGTTATAACCAGATGCAAATCGTTACATTTTCACTTAGAAACACATGCAACATGTGGAACATAACTGAACATTGTAGATAAGATAATGAATGCAACTTGATCCAAGAATGGACTGGGCAGAAAACGAGAGAAGAACCTCTGAAGAATAGTGTTTCACAATCAGGATCCCTTTTAAAACACAAACCATCGCAAAAAATAAATGTCAAATGATTTTGTTTTGAGATTTGTTTTGTTTAAACACCAAACGTCTATATTATTAGGATATGGATTTTAAAAAGGTGAATAAATCAAACTAAGTGGGTTGAATATGAAATTGACAATGACACCTTTATTAAAAAATATCATCATCACTAATGTTGAATCCACTCACTCAGCATCACCTTTGGTAGGTTCTACACAATGGGCAGCACAATGGCTCAGTGTTTAGCACCATGGACCCAGATTCGATTCCACTCTCAGGCAACTGCATGTGGAGTTTGCACGTTTTCCACGTCTGTGTGGGTTTCCTCCAGGAGCTCCTGTTTCCTCCCACAGTCCAATTATGTGCAGGTGAGGTGGACTGGCCATGCTAAATTGCCCATTGTGTCCAGTGATATGCAGGCTGGATGGATTAGCCATGGGAAGTGCAAGGTTACAGGGATGGCATGCTCAGTGGCACTGTCAACTCAATGGGCCAAATGGCCTGCTTCGACAACAGATTTAATGAATGAACTCACCTGCATATGATAAACTGAGGAGTGTACTCCGTTCAAGAGGGGGTGCCCATTTAGCCCACATTGCATGCATCGCAGGGAAGGTCACACCCTATTACATAATCAGAACAGACACAAGAAAAAGTTTAATCTTAAAAGCTAGTGACAGTCAAATTGGAGGGAAAATCCATTTCTTTAAACTCTACCCACTTGTCAACAATTTTATTCACATCCCCAGCCAGTCAGGCTCAACTGGACCATTCAAAACCTTGTCGTTCTGTTAGACCAAACTGTGTTCGTTGACATCATATTGACCCATCACCAAAGCAGTCTTCTTCTGCTTTGGTAGTATTGCTCACTGCTACAGCCCACCGGTTGCTGAAATATTCAGTGATATCTTTCTTATCACCAGACTCAACAATTACAAATGTTAGCTATATAGGAGTCCAGAGATTTCAGTTTTGCTCAGATTCAGCTTCTCCCACCCCACCATTCATGGCAGTATCTTCATGTATTGAATTCCTGAGCCATTTTCACCTTAAATCTCTCTGCTTCTCTCATTTAAGATCAACCTGTTTGAAGAAGCTTTATTGTTTTTGTGTTTCTTTGGCTTGTTTTTCTTATTTTTTTTAAATGGTGTTGGAGAATATTACATAGTAAGAACAGCAAACATTGTATGTTGTTATAATTAAAAAAGGCGAGTAACCTAAAACATTAACTGTTGTTTTTGTGTCTCCACAGATGGTGTCAGACGTGAGGATTTCCAACATTTTCAGTTATTTTAGAAAGCAAAGATTTTTTTCTAAACATTGCATATTTACACTTACCAAATGCTATTTTTCAATACTATAGATCAGTAAACATTAAAAGCATAAAACTTTATGACAATAATATTTCTAATAACAAAGATTTACAATTTCCAAAGCATTCTGGTTTTCTGTAGTTATAAATGTTCAAAGTTCTATCATTAGATAAATTCTATATTAGGGGAAGCCCATTTGTTATTTCTTCATATGAAAGCTTAACTAAATAAGTACAAAAAATATTAATTTGAAAATCCAATATTTGCACAGAACCAGGTCTTCAACCTAAAATGTTAACTCTTCTCCTCAACCCACAGACATTGCCTGACCTCCTCAGTTCTTTCAGCACTTTTTGTTTGTATTTCAGACGTCCAGCATCTACACTATTGTGTTTTTGGACATGGCGAGTACTAAATCAAGGCTGTCCAAGGATATATTCAAATAATTTCCATCATTCAAAAGGATACACTTTGTAATATGCTGCATCTTGGAACTTTCTTTCCTCATCCATGAACTTTTATGTCAATATGACCTTATCAACAGTCATACGTAATTTGGACAACGATGCTTCATTATTGACAGCAAATAAACGAGTAGAAATTCAGTAAACTAGTTACAGCTAAATAACTACAGAAACTTCAAAACCATTCATCACAATTTAAAAACCATGATGTTTTTAAAATAAAAACTCAAATTGTGCCAATTTCACTGTCTTCCTTCCCAATGAAGATCTATACTTCCTGGAATCATGTAATCCAAATGGTCAAAAACAGTTAGTCACTATTGATTTATAACCAACACCACACACACCTGAATGTTTGAATTAAGTAAAATGCTTAAACGTTTGGAAAGGAAAACTTACACCATACCTCTCCCAGACCTTCAAGAACTCTCAATATAATTACACAGTAAGCACTCAATGCTGCTGCTGGAGGAGTCAGGAGGGTCAAAACTGAAGTGCCCAGTATGCCAAAGCCAAGTAACAGCTTCCCTCCAAATCGACCTGCCAGATATCCACCTGGTATCTGAGTAACGATGTAGCCAAAGAAGAAAGAGCTAAGGATCCATCCCTGTATGTCTGAATTCCATTTATATACCTTGCCCTGTTAGAAACAAAATTTTCCAGTAAAAATACTACCTCTCAAAATTGACCTTATTTCAAAATTAAGAAAACATCCTTAGGCCAGCTAAGTGCATCATGTTTAAAACATTTAAACGTCTATAAATCAATAACACATGAAAAGGTCCAACATTTGTTAACATACACATCATTTTGAAGAAATATTTCAACTATCCAATTTCCATTGAACATGTAAATTTCTGACCAGATTTAGGATATGGTTAACACTGGCAAGATGATCATTCATTACCAATTGAAGTTGCACTGAGAAGGTAGGTGGCCCTTCTTGAACATTATGCTAACGTTGCCATCATATGGTTAGCTAAGGTATTCCAGTGATAGTGAAAGAAAAACATTAAATGTTCTTTTTCCATGATACTCAGTCATAGAGATGTACAGCATAGAAACAGACCCTTTGGTCCATGCCGACCAGATATCCCAACCCAATCTAGCCCCACCTGCCAGCACTCGGCCCATATCCCGCCAAACCCTTACTATTCATACACCCATCCAAATGCCTCTTAAATGTTGCAATTGTACCAGCCTCCACCACTTCCTCAGGCAGCTCAATCCATACACATACCACCCTCTGCGTGAAAAAGTTGCCCTTCAGGTCTCTTTTATATCTTTCCCCTCTCACCCTAAACCTATGCCCTCTAGTTCTGGACTCCCCGACCCCAGGGAAAAGACTTTGCCTATTTTCCATATCCGTACCCCTCAATTTTGTAAACCTCTATAAGGTCTCCCCTCAGCCTCCGATGCTCCAGGGAAAACAGCCCCAACCTGTTCAGCCTCTCCCTATAGCTCAAATCCTCCAACCCTAGCAACATCCTTGTAAATCTTTTCTGAACCCTTTCAAGCTTCACAACATCTTTCACAACTCAATACTCTGACCAGTAAAGGAAAGCATACCAAACGCCTTCTTCACTATCCTATCTACCTGCGACCCCACTTTCAAAGAGCTATGAACCTCCACTCCAAGGTCTTTGTTCAGCAACATTCCCAAGGACCTTACCATTAAGTGTATAAGTCCTGCTAAGATTTGCTTTCCCAAAATGCAACACCTCACATTTATCTGAATTAAGCTCCATCTGCCACTTCTCAGCCCATTGGCCCATCTGGTCCAGATCCTGTTGTAATCTGAGGTAACCCTCTTCACTGTCCACTACACCTCCGATTTTGGTGTCATCTGCAAACTTACTAACTGTACCTCTTACGCTCTCATCCAAATCAGTTATGTAAATGACAAAAAGTAGAGGACCCATCCGATCCTTGTGGACTCCACTGGTCACAGGCCTCCAGTCTGAAAAACAACCCTCCACCACCACCCTCTGTCGTCTACCTTTGAGATACTGTGCAACTTCAGAGAAAAACTCAATGTTCCTGTTGCTAGTTTCTCCTCTTCTTGTTGAGACAGGCCAGATGGCAGGGAGCATAAAGAATGAAGAAAGCCAAATTTGATTACCTGTTAGCACAGGATTGAAAAATTCTGATTGAATTGAAACCTGTACTGCAAAAACTCAATCACAGAGTGATAATAACCAGGCAATGTCACTTGAGTGGGGCAAAATTATGTTAACTTTCAAGTGGGTTATTTGGAATGCTTAAGTCTGATATGTGATCAATGGAAAAAGTTTTAAATTTTTAAAATAGCATCAAGTTGCTTGATAGTTTTTGTAAGCATAAAGTTCATCTTGAAAAAAGCTTTGAAGTAAAATTCAATAATAAACCTGTGACGGAGTACAACAATCCATTATGATGGAGAATTTCCCGATTCATATTGCTATGCCTTTGGATTTCTCCTTTTCAGGATGTTATTCTAACTTGTGTGACATAGATACCCTTAATGAAATGTACATACTATTCAAAATTAATATTAAAGTACATTCAATTTTCAAATCAAATTACAGCTTGCGAATCACAGAATTGCTAGTGCAGGAGGAAGCCATCACATCTACATATGTTCTCAGCATTTTAATGACATTCTCATGATATTTTTCAAAACCTCTGCACGCTGCTTCCATTTTGAAAATTTGATGATTTTGTAAACTTCTTAGTTTTTTTCTTAGCTTTCTCTACTCCAAGAAAAACAGTTGCAATTTCTTCAATCTTTCCTCTTAACTGAATTGTCGCATCTCTAGAACCATTCTCCAATGCACTAATTCCTTCCCAAGTGTGCCATCATGTGGTTAACCACGGTATTACAGAGTATTGATCCAATGATAAATGATGGAAAAAAACATTAATATTCTTTTTTTCAAGAAATTGTGCAATTTAACAGAAGAACAGGGCGGCACGGTGGCACAGTGGTTAGCACTGCTGCCTCACAGCGCCAGCGACCCAGGTTCAATTCCCGACTCAGGCGACTGACTGTGTGGAGTTTGCACGTTCTCCCCGTGTCTGCGTGGGTTTCCTCCGGGTGCTCCGGTTTCCTCCCACAGTCCAAAGATGTGCGGGTCAAGTGAATTGGCCATGCTAAATTGCCCGTATTGTTAGGTAAGGGATAAATGTAGGGGTATGGGTGGGTTGTGCTTCGGCGGGTCGGTGTGGACTTGTTGGGCCGAAGGGCCTGTTTCCACACTAAGTAATCTAATCAAAAACTTAGTCTTCCTTAACATTGCTGGCTTTTCTCTTCTTGGTGGGAAAGGTCAGATCTACGTTACTACCTGTTCCTTTTATTCCACGAACTATAACTTTCCTGACAAGTCTGTTGTGTGGCATTGTATCGTGCCTTTTGGAAGTTACGTACACCATATAAATCGGCTTGCCTCATCAACCCTCTATATTGCCTTTACGAAAAGCTCCAGCACATTGGTTAGACTCAATTTTCCCTCAACAAATCCATGTGGAATTTTCTGAATCAATTCACATTTTTCCATACGATTATTAAATTGTATCCCAAATAATAGTTTCTAGAAGTTTCCCTGCCACTGAAGTTAAACTGACTAGCCATCCAGCCTGGATCTATAAATCTTACCACCTACTCCAAATATGAAATTAAATTTCATCAAGACACTCCTAGAAGTATACCAGTCCCAAAACTAGCTTGGTTGCCAATGAAATGGAGGTAGGGATGGGAGAAGCTGTTTTCATGTCTGGGAGAGGCAGAGCACTTCTTTAAAGTGGGTATCCTTTGAAGAGATTTCACAGTCGTGTAGACTTAGAGTCAAAAAACTGCAGATGCTGAATTCCAAAGCAGAAAAGCACGAAGCTTGAAGAACACAGCAAGCCAAGCAGCAGATAGCATGTTAGTCTTTACAGCGAGAGGATTGGAGTACAGGAGCAGGGATATCTTGCACTTGTTCAGGACTTCGGTGAAACCCCATCTGGAGCACAGAGTGCAGTTTTGGACTCCTTACCTGTTCTGACTTTAGGCATGGAACATAGGTTTACTAGACTGATTCCTGGGATGACTGTCAGGAAAAGAATCAGAGTCATAGAGAGGTACAGCATAGAAACAGACCCTTCGGTCCAACTTATCCATGCCGACCAGATATCGCAACCCAATCTAGTCCCAACTGCCAGCACCTGGCCCATTTCCCTCCAAACCCTTCGTATTCATATACCCATCCAAATGCCTCTTAAATGTTGCAACTGTACCAGCCTCCACCACATCCTCTGGCAGCTCATTCCATACACATACCACCCTCCGTGAAAAAGTTGCCTTTTAGGTCTCTTTTGTACCTTTCCCCCCTCACCCTAAACCTACACCCTCTAGTTCTGGATTCCCCAACCCCAGGGAAAAGACTTTGTCTATTTACCCTACCCAGGCCCTTCATGATTTTTTAAACCACTATAAGGTCACCCCTCAGCCTCCGCCACTCCAGGGAAAACACTCCCAGCCTATTCAACCTCTCCGTATAGCTCAAATCCTCCAATCCTGGCAACATCCTTGTAAATCTTTTTTGAACCCTTTCAAGTTTCACAACATCTTTCCTATAGGAAGGAGACCAGAATTGTACGCAATATTCCAACAGTGGCCTAACCAGTGTCCTGTACAGCTGCAACATGACCTCCCAACTCCTGTACTCAATACTCTGACTAATGAAGAAATGCATACCAAATGCCTTCTTCACTATTCTTATCTACCTGCGACTCCACTTTCAAGGAGCTATGAACCTGCACTCCAAGGTCACTTTGTTCAGCAACACTCCAGAGGACCTTTCCATTAAGTGTATAAGCCCCACTAAAACTTGCTTTCCCAAAATGCAGCATCTCACATTTATCTGAATTAAACTCCATCTGCCACTTCTCAGCCCACTGGCCCATCTGATCAAGATCCCACTGTAATGTGAGGTAACCTTCTTCACTGTCCTAAATCTCCAATTTTGATGTCATCTGCAAACTCACTAACTATACTCCTTATCCTCACATCCAAAGCATTTATAAAAGTGATGAAAAGTAGTGGACCCAGTACCAACCCTTGTGGCACTCCACTGGTCACAGGCCTTTAGTCTGAAAAACAACCCTCCACCTCCCTCTGTCTTTTACCTTTGAGTCAGTTCTGTATCCAAATGGCTAGTTCTACCTGTATTTCATGAGATCTAACCTTGCTCACCAGCCTCCGATGGGGAACCTTGTCAAACACCTTACTGAAGTCCATATAGATCACATCTACTGCTGTGCCCTATTTGTTACTTCTTCAAAAAACACAATCAAGTTTGAGACATTATTTCGCAAGTATAAAGCCATGTTTACTATCCCTAATCAGTCCTTGCCTTTCCAAATCCTGTCCCTCAGGATTCCCTCCAACAACTTGCCCACCAACGTCAGGCTCACCAGTCTATAGTTCAGTGGCTTGTCCTTACCATCTTTCTTAAATAGTGGCACCATGTTAGCCAACCTGCAGTCTTCCGGCACCTCACCTGTGACTATCGATGACACAAATATCTCAGTAAGTCCAGGAATCACTTTCCTAGTTTCCCACAGAGCTTTAAGGTACACTGGATCAGGTCCTGGGGATTTATCCACCTTTATGCGTTTCAAGGCATCCAGCACTTTCTCCTCTGTAATATGGAGATTCTTCAAGGTCACCATCTATTTCCCAACATTCTATGTTTTGCATCTCCTCTTCCACAGTAAATACTGATGCAAAATACTTGTTTAGTATCCCCCTCATCTCCTGTGCTCCACATAATCAGCCTTGCTGATCTTTGACGTGCCCTATTCTCTCCCTAGTCACCCTTTTGTCCTTAATGTATTTGTAAAAACCCTTTGGATTCTCCTTAACCCTATTTGCCAAATCTATCTCTTTTCCACTTTTTGCCCTCCTGATTTCCCTCTTAAGTAGACTCCTACTGCCTTTATACTCTAAGGATTCACTCGATCTGTCCTGTCGATACCTGATATGTGCTTCCTTCTTTTTCAATTTCTTTAGTCATCCAGCATTCCCTATACCTACCAGTCTTTCCTTTCACCCTAACAGGAATATACTTTCTCTGGATTCTCATTACATCAGTTCTGAAGGCCTCCCATTTTCCAGCCTGCGAACATTTGTGCCCAATCAGCTTTTGAAAGTTCTTTACTAATGCCAACAAAATTGTCCTTCCTCCAATTTAGAACTTCAACTTTTAGGTCTGGTCTATCCTTTTCCATCACTATTTTAAAACTTATTATGGTCACTGGCCCCAAAGTGTTCCCCTATTGACTCCTCAGTCACCTGCCCTGCTTTATTTCCCAACAGTAGATCATGGCTTGCACCTTCTCTAGTAGGTACATCCACATACTGAATCAGAAGATTTCCTTGTACACACTTAAGAAATTCCTCTCCATCTAAACCCTTAACACTATGGCAGTCCCAGTCGATGTTTGAAAAGTTAAAATCCCCTAGCATAACTACCCTATTATTCTTACAGATAACCGAGATCTCCTTACAAGTTTGTTTCTCAATTTCCCTCTGACTATTAGGAGGTCTATAATACAATCCCAATAAGGTGATCATCCCTTTCTTATTTCTCAGGCCCACCCAAATAGCTTCCCTGGATGCATTTCCAGGAATATCCTCCCTCAGTACAGCTGTAATGCTATCCCATAAAAACGCCACTCCCCCTCCTCTCTTGCATCCCTTTCTGTCCTTCCTGTAGTATTTGTATCCTGGAACATTAAGCTGCCAGTCCTGTCCAAGCCTAAGCCTTATTTCCGTAATTGCTATGATATCCCAGTCCCATGTTCCTAACCATGTCCTGAGTTCATCTGCCTTCCCTGTTAGGCCCCTTGCATTGAAATAAATACACTTTAATTTATCAGTCCTACCTTGTTCTCTACTTTGTCACTGCCTGCTCTGACTGTTTGATTCGCCTTTGTTCTCTCATGTACCAGTTTCAGATTGATCTCTTTCCTTACTATCTCGCTGGGTTTCTCCCCCACACCTTACTAGTTTAAAATCTTCCTGAGCAGCTCTAGCAAATCTTCCAATTTAGGTGCAATCCGTCCTTCTTGTACATGTCACTTCTACCCCAAAAAAGCTTCCAATGATCCAAAAATGTGAATCCTTCTCCCAGACACCAGCTCCTCAGCCATGCATTCATCTGCTCTAACCTCCTATTCCTGCCCTCACTAGCTTGTAGGACCGGGAATAATCCAGATATTACTACTCTCAAAGACCTCCTTTTTAAATTCCTGCCTAACTCTAATCTCCCTTCAGAATCTCAACCTTTCTCTTCCTATGTCATTGATTCCAATGTACACAACGACTTCCAGTTGGCCCGTCCTCCTTGAGAACATTCTGCACCGTCTCGGAGACATCCTTGATCCTGGCACCAGAGAAGCAACATACCATTCTGAATTTTCGCTGCTGGCCACAGAAACATCTGTCTACCTCGGACTAGAATCCCCTAACAAAATCCATCGCTTGGAACCAGATGTACCCCTCATTACATTAAAGCCAGTCTCAACGCCAGATACTTGGCTGTTCGTGCTACATTCCCCTAAGAATCCATCACCTACTAAAGAGTCTGGATTAGTGGCCTATATTCACTGTCATTTAGAAGACTGTAAAATTCTAACAGGACTAGGCAGGGTAAATGCGGGAAGGACATTCCGAATGACCAGGAAGTCTAGAACAAGCGATCACAGTTCAAAAGTATGCAGTCAACTACTGAAGGAGGATAAGAGGAGAAATTTCTTCACCCAAAGAGTGATAACCCTGTGCAATTTTCTGCTATAAAAAGTGATTAAGACCAAAACATCAAAATGTTCTCAAAGAGTTAAATATAGTTTTTCAGACTAAAAGGGACCCAAGGATATAGAGAGAAAATGGAAATAGGTTACTCAGCTGGACATTCAGTCATGATCATATTGAATTCCAGAGCAGTTTGAAGGGACAAATGGTCTATGTTTCTCATATCCAACTTCGCAATGATCAGTTACAGAAACTTTTACACAACCAGTGTTCCCACTCTGCTATAAGGTCCAATAACAGCCTCCACTTTTCCCACTCTGTTCCTAATCCTCTCCAATTGCATCTTCCTACCACTGGAACCATATGATACAAGTGGGATCATGCTAAATATACCTGTGCAAGACTTCCAAAGTTACATAATCACTAATTGAATCGTCAAATTCTGGGCACTGTCACACATTTCAAATAAACTAAAGTCAGTTGCATTAAGACTAGGACCTAGTATCACTTTAACTAAATTTCTGACAGAGCTATCTGTACAGCAAATCCCATTTGAAAGCACTGGTGCTATTTTATAAAGCACTAGATGTTTTGTCCTACAGACTTCACTCAGTTTTATTCTGTCAAGAGTCAAAACATTAACTGGAAATCATGAACAGCTGCCCAAGTCCAACAGTCAAAATACTTTTGAAGAATTGTACTGTTGTGATTCTCCTCCCTGACCAACAATATAACCAAAGGGAATTCAATGCACCAGTATCTTAACTGGTGACTGATGCAATGTACAATTTAAAAATCACAACACTGGGCTATAGTCCAACAGGTTTATTTGGAAGCACTAACTTCCAGAGCACTGCTCCTTCATCAGGTGATTGTGGAGTACAAGATTGTAAGACACAGCATTTATAGCAAAAACGCTGATAGAACTCATCAGTCACCAGAAATGCCAAGTTAAAAATGCAGCCAAAGACACCTACATAATGGCACCAGGTTTGAGCAGCAGCTCATATACAAAAATAAAAAAAAGGGAAAAACAATGACTGCAGATGCTGGAAACCAGATTCTGGATCAGTGGTGCTAGAAGAGCACAGCAGTTCAGGCAGCATCCAACGAGCATCCTTTATTCCTGATGAAGGGCTTTTGCCCGAAACGTCGATTTCGCTGCTCGTTGGATGCTGCCTGAACTGCTGTGCTCTTCCAGCACCACTGATCCAGAATACAAAAATAAAAAAAGTTAACTAAACACACTAAAAATATTTTGTGCTAAAAGATTTTTTTTCACTACCTTTCACAAATACTGATTATCTCATTTGAATGAACAAATCAGAGACAGCTTATCTTACCTTTTTCACATAATTTTGTTGAGTAGAATTGGAATGTGGTGGACATGCCTCAACACTCCCATTCTTCAATGATGTTGCATTATCATCTAACATCTCAACCATCGCTACACTGAGATTCACACGTAGTGCGTACACAACAAAAAATCCCCAAAAAGCCAAAATCGCCAAGTTGCATCGAGCTGAGCAGCATGCTGAAACTGAATTGAGAACAGAATATATAAATCTATTACTACACAGTCTCAAATTTAATAATAAAACTAGAGATTTCGGCAGAAATGTGAAATGGTGGCACCTTTCCATAGAACAACAGTGTTGAAAAATAAATCAGTGAATTGAATATGCTTTCCTACTTCATCTGTCGGTCTTTTAAATGCTTTTCAGTCAATGCTTTTCTAACCCCTTCAGTCTCTTTTTCTTTTAGTAATATGAACTATTAAGGGCACATTGCTGCCATTCACAGCTACACACCCTGCTGAAAGATAAAGAAAAACCATAAAAATTCACCCAATAAATAATAGGTTGGAAATATACACACTGCTACCTTTGGAGACTAGAGCAAAGTTACATCACTGTAACTCGTGTCTCAGAATCAGCCATTCTAATTCTTGCGACTTTTAACAGTGATTCTGGTTTTGTTCACTGACACACCATTACTCCTTTCAATATATGAAAATAAATTAATGTATGCTGCTGCAATTTCTTTATTCAAATCCTGTCTTGAAACTTACATCATGAAGACAGAAGCCAAAGGATAATTTGTCTACAAAATATTTTACAATATGAAAATCCACGATGGCAAAGCTCTTGCACAGAGATCATTTGTCATTGAGGTCAATCATAGATTTATTAAGCATAATTTAAAATGTAATTAAGCATAATTAGAAAACTTAGACTACGATTTCTTCATTTAAACATTAACTAGTGATTCAGACACATTGAAGTTCAGAGCTCAGCATTTTAGAACTTTATGATTTCAAGTACTCATTACAAACTGTCGCCATTTATAAATTTACCAATCCACCAACTGCATCTACTAATAACTCCCCTATCAACAAGAAAAAGTGTATTAAAAGGTTCGCTATTATTGGGCTGAGATAGGTATATGGTGAAACCTTTAAATTACGTTTTTTTCTGTAACATTTAGTATTCATAAATCTCCCAAGTTTACAAAAAATGAATTGAAGATGGCAAGACAAGTTTTAATAAAAACATAATGAACCTTTGACTTTGCAATGCAAGAGAATATGTACACGAGGACATTATGTCAAGCTTTGAAATGTCAAATAAAACAAATATGGAAAATTGTATTCAAGTTTGAGCAATAGACTACATGGATGTCAAAACCTGGGAAATGCAATGGAGCTTGAATGGTATGTTGCCATGGATTGGGGGACCTTAGTCATAGGACAACAGAATAGTACAGCACAGGTATAGGCCCTTCAGCCCACCAGATCTATGCCAACCATGACAACATTCTAAATTAATCCCACCTCCTGCATGCACTTATTTGGAGAAACGGTGGTTATTTTCTCTTGATCAGATGTTGAGAGATTAAGTAAGTGTTTTTAAAAATCATGAGATTTTGATTGAGTAGTCAGGGATAGACTGTTTCCAATGACAGATGGGTCAATAAGCAAAAAAAATTTAAAAGGTAAATGACAAAAGAACCAAGTGAAAGCAAAGATTTCTTTTAAATCCAGAATCATTATAATCTGGAATGCTTTAACAAGAAGTGGAAATACAGCCAACTTTAAAAAGGAACTGAATAAATATAACATTTTCATTTTAAATTGCGATTGCAAGTGTGCAAGTTATGACTTTTAGTGAAAAGCGACTTTAGAAATCAATGTTCAAGCCAGAGTTAGGTTCCTGAGAACACGTTTTGTCCAAAACGTCAATGTAAAATTGGGACAGCACTCCTGCCTCACTGCGCCAGGGATCCAAGTTAGATTCCACCATTGGAAAACTGCCTGTCTGGAGTTTGCAGTCTCAGTGTCTGAGCAGGTTTCCCCCAAGTGCTCCAGTTTCCTCTCAGTCCAAAGATGTGCAGGTTAGGTGGACCGGCCAAGCTAAATTACCTATAATGTCCAGGGATGCGTAGGCTAGGTAGGTTAGTTAGGGAATTACTGGGATAGGATGGGTCTGGGTGGGATGCTCTTGGGAGGATTGGTATGTACTTTATACGCCAACTGACCTGCTTCCACACAGTAAGGATTGTATGCATAAAATGTTGCATATTGTGCCATACAAGTACAGCCCTGCATTCCTAGATTAAATAATTTGTAATGCAAAACAAGAGAGATTCAATGAATACAAACAGGAAAGTCCCTACAGATGGCGTAGAGATTGATGGTTAGGGGTCAGAGAGAATGTGAAGAGAAATGTTTTCACTCAGTAATAGTAATGTGGACTTCACTGCCTGTATGAGTAATAGAAACATTTTAGTATTATTTAGATGTGCACTTGCATTGCCAAGGCATACCAGGCAATAGGCCAAGCGCTGGAAAATTGAATTAGAGTCGTTAGATGGTTGATTTTGACCCAGGTAGACGCGTCGGGGCAAGGGTCCTTCTCTGCGCTGTAGACCTCCACGATTCTATGAGCAGTGAATTCTCTAAAGAAAGTGTCCACAGCAGTTCTAATCCAAATATAGATGCAAATAACAGATAAACGTAAAAGAATGTTAAAACCCAAGTTTACCTGAGCAAAGAACTTAAAAGAAAGAATCTTGCATTGCAGGGCACAGACACCGAGGAGATAAATCTAACAGCACAGACAATGCTGGTGGAGAAATGAATCAACGATGCGAGAGATCAGGAAGTAAAAGGCAATTAAAATGGGGAATGGCATATTGAACAACGAGGGGACACGTATACAATATATATTTTGAAAAGGGGGGTGACCTCAAATGAGGACAAAGGGGAATCGTTCCGGGGATGAGAATGCTTTCAGAGAGCCAGCACATCTCGGAAGGGCCGAGCAGACGTTTCACTTTTTTAATGACTACGCTGTAGTCAGTGACAAAAACAGCTGCAGTCTTTCCGAGGGGGAGGGAGGAGGGAAGGTGTTTGCGGCCGGGACACATCTTAACAGAATGGTAGCTACTGGGCAGCCCTGGGAGTCGGGTGACAGCACCCACCGAGACTGTCCGACAGGCCGCGGTCACGCACCTTTCCTCCGCTCTCCATCAAGGAGCGGCTGGATATCCTCATCCCCGGAACCCTCCATGCAGCAGCGACTTCCCCTCACACTCGGATCGCCTCCTGCCCTGGGCCCGGACTCCCCATCACGCGCACGTCTCCATAGCTCCCGCCGCGTGCCCGCGCCCAGAGAGACGTTGGTCAGGTGACGCCCTCGTGCACGAAGGAACTCAAACCTTCCTCTTGAGTGTCTCGTGCGCAGTCAACACGATCAGATACAGCGCTGGGTTCAGCTCGCCTGCGATCAGAGTCATCATGTGCATGTAACGTCTACTTATTCATGGGATTGGGGGGTTCTCATTGCCCAGAAAGCTGTTCATAGCCAAACAAAAGAAAAGCAACACAACACACCGGAGGAAGGCTGGAAATCTTATACAAACTTAGAGAGAGCAGGGGAAACTGGCAGCATTTGTGGAAACTAGAAAGAGTCCACAATTTGATCAGGTAGCGGGATGCAAAGTGAGCAGAATTTGTGACTGTTACCTCAAGATTATGCCTTTGCTCTTCCCAAAGTTGAATTGAAGGAAACTGAAGCTCCCTCAGAAATGGACATTGAACAACTTGGCTTACAATGTTGGTGGGGTCAAGATAAACAGTGGTAAGGTAAAACCAGGCTATTAGAATCCGTGTGGAGCTCTCATATTTAGAGATAATGTCAACTAGAGGTAACATATATAGGAAATTGAATGCTAGGTTCAGAGGCAGTAGACAAGCCATTGCAGAAGATCGTCCGGCTAGGGCTGGAGTGAGACTATTTGCAACATCACTTTGTTATGAGTGACCTTAGTGCATTTTTGAACAATGCTTGTCCATCCCCTGTGATATTGCATGTAATAAATCAACAACAATGAAAGACACAAAGTGAAAGAATTTAAGTAACAAGTCCTGAGAATGGACATCTTGGCTTATTGTAAAATTTCCTTGTATAACCAATACTACCAAACATATTTTAATCTTTTGTAAATATGCTAATACCTATTATATGAAACTCATACATCATTATGTTTCAAGCACTTCTGTTCAAGTAATTTAATATTTAATTTCCTCTTATAGGCTTAAAGTTTTTTTCCTTCAGATTTTCATTTCAAATAACTTCCTAAAGAGAGGAGTGACAGTGTGAGATAATTAGATTTTAAATACAGGCATACATAGTGAAGAAGACATTTGGTATGCTTTCCTTTATTGATCAGAGTATTGAGTACAGGAGTTGGGAGGTCATGTTGTGGCTGTACAGGACATTGGTTAGGCCACTGTTAGAATATTGTGTGCAATTCTGGTTTCCTTCCTATTGGAAAGATGTTGTGAAACTTGAAAGGGTTCAGAAAAGATTTACAAGGATGTTGCCAGGGTTGGAGGATTGAGCTATAGGGAGAGGCTGAACAGGCTGGGGCTGTTTTCCCTGGAGCATCGGAGGCTGACTTGATAAAGGTTTACAAAATTATGAGGGGCATGGATAGGATAAATAGGCAAAGTCTTTTCCCTGCGGTGGAGGAGTCCAGTACTAGAGGGCATAGGTTTAGGGTGAGAGAGGAAAGATATAAAAGAGACCTAAGGGGCAACCTTTTCACACAGAGGGTGGTACGTGTATGGAATGAGCTGCCAGATGAAGTGGTGGAGGCTGGTACAATTGCAACATTTAGAGGCATTTGGATGGGTGTGTGAAGAATTTGGAAGGATATGGGCCAGGTGCTGGCAGGTGGGACTAGATTGGGTTGGGATATCTGGTCGGCATGGACTGGCTGGACCGAAGGGTCTGTTTCCATGCTGGACATCTCTATGACTCTATGAGTTCATTTGACTACAGAGCACAATCTTTTTCAACAATATTTTGGCAATGATGTCCCCATATTAAAGTTATTCTGTGCATAGATCCATAACACCCGACTTCACATATTCCTATCTTTTGTTATCACCAATAGCTTCCATCCCAGTCACTGTAGTCTTTTATCCTGATTATTCCCTCACCTTTTAAGTACTTAACTGAAAGATGCTACAGACAATAATGATTCAATCACAGAGTCCTCTTTCCCAGTGAGCCACTTGTGGAGATATATCTAAGCACAGGCATACATCCTCTAAGAATGTCATAAATCATAAAGCAGTGTTTGGTGAAGATGGAATAGTGGTAATATCACTGGGCTAGTAATCCAGAAACTAAGACTATTTTTTATGGTGATGGGAGAGGAAAAATTCAGTGTGTACAAGCATTTTTGGATGTAGGGTAAACAAAACCAAAAAAAAAATGACATATGGATCTGAAACCAGTATGAAATGCAAAAGTTTGATTAATTTTAGACTGCCATTAAGGACCAGTAGCTAGGTTACCGAACATACACAAACCATGATGTCGGGTGACTCGATATGAGACACAAACAATACACAGGAACACATTTATGCAGAATACATATACATTCTTTACTGTCTCATGAAAGATCAATACCAAGTAAAGGAACACAGTTACTAGTCAATGAGAAGCCATTGTGCTATGGCCTTTGCCAATATAATACTATTGAATTGTAACTGATAATGAAATCATATATAAACTCTGCTCTTTTGAACCTTGGTGGAGAAGAGTCTGGACTGTCCAGCATTAGCCATGTGTAATAAACACACTACTTGAATATTGCAACTGAATTTCAAGTGCTGAAGTTTTATAAGAGTATTTCTCAGACCTTTCAAGTGGCGATGACAAAAATCTTAAACCTAATACCAAGCTCATGGTCTACAGGCTGGTTGTAGTGTTAACAGCACTCCAGTGTGTTTATAGACACAGATTTGTGCAATCTATATCTCAAAACCCTTGAGAAATATCACCAACAATAATATTCCTATTTCAGTGTCCTCTCTCAGGACAATATCAACCACCTGGTTATAGTCAGTCAATCAGTATTAGAGTCACAGAGTTGTACAGCACAGAAACAAACCCTTTGGTCCATGCCGATCAGATATCCCAACCCAATCTAGTCTCATCTGCCAGCACCCGACCCATTTCCTTACAAACTCTTCCTATTCAAATACCCATCCAGATACCTTTTAAATAACAATTGTACCAGCCTCCACAACTTCCTCTGGTAACTCATTCCATACACATACCAACCTCTGTGTGAAAATGTTGCCCCTTAGGTCTCTTTTATATTTTTCCCCTCTCACCCTAAACCTATGCCCTCTAGTCTGGACTCCCCACTCCAAGGAAGAGACTTTGTCTATTTATCCTATCCTTGTTCCTCATGGTTTTACAAACCTTTTTAAGGTCACCCCTCAGCCTCTGACGCTGCAGGGAAAACAGCCCCAGCCTATTCAATATCTCTCTATAGTTCAAATCCTCCAACTCTGGCAGCATCCTTGTAAACCTTTTCTGAACCTTTTCAAGTTTCACAAAATTTTTTCGATAGGATGGAAACCAGATATGAGCACAATATTTGAAAAGTAGCTTAACCAATGTCTTGTACAGCTGCAACATGACCTCCCAACTCCTGTACTCAGTACTCTGACCAATGAGGGAAAGCATACCAAACGCTACCTTCACTATCTTATCTACCTGAACCTCCACTTTCAAGGAGCCATGAATCTGCACTCCAAGGCCTCTTTGTTCAGCAACACTCCCTAGGACCTTACCATTAAATGTATAAATCCTGCTAAGATTTGCTTTCCCAAAATGCAGCACCTCACATTTATCTAAACTAAACTCCATCTGCCACTTCTCAGCCCATTGACCCATCTGTTCAAGATCCCGTTGTGATCTGAGGTAACCTTCTTTGCTGTTCACTATACCTCCAATTTTGGTGTCATCTGCAAACTTACTAACTATACCTCTTATGCTCACATCCAAATCATTTATATAAATGACAAAAAGTAGTGGATCCAGCACCGTGACAAGCCTCCAGTCTAAAAAGCAACTTTTCATGACTACCCTCCGCCTTCTACCTTTGAGTCAGTTCTGTATCCAAATGGCTAGTTCTCCTTGTATTCCGTGACATCTTTGCCATAGTTGGGACACATCCTCCACATGCCTGACACAAGATTTCCAAAACAAGCTCTCTGTTCTGAGTTCCATCACCAATACATGGTCTTTGGAACTCCCAATCTCTCTTCACTCTTGTGCATTCCCTCAGAGTGAAGGACTACATTCTTCCACTCCAGTATAGTGGTCCTAAGGTGACTAAATGGTCCAGCACTGTATCCACAAACCCACAGATGGGCACATGATGTTTGTTGAAGTACGTGTGTGCAACACTTGAGTTTTTGCGCACTGTTTGCTTTTGGCCTCCATGTGGGTCTGTCGGAAATGCTCAAGAAGGATGGCATTCTTCAAGGATGCTTCTCTAGTTTAGGTGTTTTGGTCAAAGAGATATCCACAAGTTTTCAAGAAGGCTTTGAGGACACCCTTGAAGTCTTTTTTCTGCCCTGTTGGTAATGTCTTACTGTCTCTTTGGTGCTGTATTTTATTTGATATTTTGTGAAGTCATCAGAAGAGGTAGAGTGGGACTGGAGAAAGACATCTTGCAGAAAATCTTAGAATTTTGCTTTATTTGTCGATAAGGTAAAATGGTGCTGGCAAATCTCCTACCGAATAATTTCAGTGAGACTATAATGCTATTATCAAATTGATGTCAGAGTGCCTGATCAAAATTATAATACCAATGCAGAAAAAAAGTTGTACAATGGTTCCCCCTTTCTTCAGCTGCAAAGAGCTGGTCATTGTTGGAATGTAACTACTCCAGATATGCCATACCAGGGACAACCAGGAATCAATACAACTTTTAGGGACACCACCTCTTTAAGAAAAAAGGCAATTCACCTTTTTCTGCATTGCACTCCTATTCATCTCTTCATAGGCCCTCACACTTTGATCACCCTGTCCCTTATTCTCTGCTCATCCTGAGCCTCATACCTCTGCCTTCTACACACAATCCTATGCTATTCTTTTACAGCCCTTAATCTTGCCTTTTATCCATTTCCATTCTCCTAGCCTTCTGTATCAGAAATGCTAGGTTGTACATAAGTAACCTGACTAAATAATTTGATAAAATTTGATCTTCACCATATGGTAGCAATATGATGGGATGGGGGATGAATTGTAGAATCTGCCCAGTTTTATTTTAATTATTTCACCTTTGCCCTTTGTCTAAATGTGTTATGTGCAGTGTGCAGCTACATGGTGTAAGCAGGGTGCCAGTTTGCTATGTTGAAATAGGGTGTAGATATATACTGCATCTTACCAGAAATGTTGAATAGCAAAAGAAAAGCATGCCAGTGCATTTGAAAAAAACATTTGAGTGCTTGGCAGGTGACTCTGTCTGAAGCAATACAAGCTTTGTGATCTGCTAGTTACATTCAGAATGCTGATTACAATCTTTTTAAAGTAATAAAATGACAACAGCACTTACTTGGTGACAATCATGAAGTTAAAAATCACTTTACGGGTTCTTGAACTGATTCAGCATTGACAGAAAATGAACCTTGCTTTTAAAAGGAGTTTTCCTTCTTTAGACAAACCTCATGTAGGTGCATCTAAAAGCAGCTTCATTATTAGTACTTTAAATTGTGAGTATCAAGTCTTTTTAAAAATTGTTGCTCACAAAATCCCATATTATGAATCCCCAACACATGTACTATGGTCCAGGAGTGTCACGCTAAAACACTTTCAACATGGTTAACTTTCTGGATTACTATGACTATACTCTACGATTCTGTTTTATCAATCCCATACACTATGATTCCCTTCACTGTTTAAAACAAATGAGAGAATCTGGGTCAATACTCAACTTTTTGCAGTCATTCTCAATTTGCAACTACCAAATGTTTGAAGTTGGTTACAATGTAAAATAATTAAAATGAGGCTTTAATAACCAGCTAATTATAATAAGCTTATCAATATTTCAAAAGAAAATATGTGACTGTCAAATATATCCAATATTTTAATTAGGAAATAGTTATGTTGCTAGATTTGAAAATTGTGCTTAATGTGACCCCAATTAGAGGATCAGATTTGGGGTCGATACACTTGATTGAAAATGATGCTGATCATTTTGAAGAACTGCATCTGGCAAAGTACCCCAACTCTTTTAAAATTCTTGTTAACACTCATATCAAAAACATCTCCAAGTGCCAGGAACTTCGCTGGAAAATCTGTCCCTTAATTCTTTTAGGAGGATATTTCTAAAAGTTTATTTATGTGAAAACATTTTTCTTTGAATGCTGCACTGATTGACAAGTTTAAACTGGTTTCTAGCTCTCTATTAACGGGGACCAGAGATAAAATAATGGAACTGTTTCCTCTTGAGTTTGCCCTTGCCGCTGTTGATGGTGTTGAAGCCTGATTTCCAACTTGCCATGGTTCACAGAATGATCAGCAGACAATGGAATTTGACTTTATCTAACAAAATAGAATCATTCACAATACAAACGGAGGCCATTCAGTCCATCACATCCACACTGGCCAATGCAAAGCCATGTAATCTAATCCCATTTTCTAACACTTGGTTACTGTAGCCTTGTCAATAACAAAATTTCAAGTTCCAATCCCAAGTACTTTTTCAATGTTATAAGGGTTTCTACCTATACCTTTCAGGCAGTAAACGTTGCCCCTCATCGCCCTTTCTTTTTTATTTCCATTTTTTGCCCATATTTATCCCTCCTGGTTATGGATCTCTTATTCAAGGGAAAAAGAGTGAATTGATAAAAAAAAACTTTACCTAAAAGTTGCTCTCTTGCTGTACCTAGTCCCAGCAGCGATCACTCTTTTTGGCGGCACTGTTGGGACCAGAGAGATACTGGTCTTTCATTGGCTGATAACTCTCAAGAGGTGGGATTAGATTACTTACAGTGTGGAAACAGGCCCTTCGGCCCAACAAGTCCACACCGACCTGCCGAAGCGCAACTCACCCATACCCCTACATTTACTAAGGGAAATTTAGCATGGCCAATTCACCTGACCCGCACATCTTTGGACTGTGGGAGGAAACCGGAGCACCCGGAGGAAACCCACGCAGACACGGGGAGAACGTGCAAACTCCACACAGTCAGTCGCCTGAGTCGGGAATTGAACCCGGGTCTCAGGCGCTGTGAGGCAGCAGTGCTAACCACTGTGCCACCGTGCCGCCCACAACACTGAGAAGCCCCAGGGACTTCCTTCTTGATTGTCAGAATTCCAGCCTTGACCCAATGGCTGTTTAATGGCTGAGGTGAGAGTTGGCCCTCAAGAAGGGTCTACTCTAACGCAGTGCCATAAAACCATAAGATATTGGGGCAGAATTAGGCCATTTGGTACATCTGTCTACTCTGCCATTTGATCATGGCTGATATGTTTCTCAACCCCATTCTCTCCTTTTCCCCATAACTTTGATATTCCTACTAGTCAGGAACCTATTGATCTCGGTCTTAAATACACTCAATGATTGGCCTCCATAGATTTCTATGGCAATGACCTCCACAGATTAACCACCCTCCAGATGAAGAAATTCTTCCTCATTTCAGTTCTAAAGGGTTGTCCTTTCAATGTGAGGCGATGCTGTTGGGTCCTAGTCTCTCCTATTAGTGGAAACATCTTCCCCACATCCACTTTATCCAGGCCTCTCAGTATTCTGTAAATTTCAATCAGATTTCCCCCTCCAACCCCGCATTGCGTCCTTCTTAACTCCATCACATATGGATATAGAGTCCTCAGCTGCTCCTCATATGAAAAGCCCATCATCCCTGGGATAATTCTTGTATACCACCTCTGGATCAGGTACAAGGCCCAAACTGCACAGAATATTACAAATGTGATCTGACCAGACCCTTTTACAGTCTCCAGGATACATCTCTGTTCTTGTATTCTAGCCCGCAGAAAAGGAATGCTATCATTGCATTTGCCTTCCTAATTGCCAACTGAACCTGCATGTTAACCATGAGAGAATCCTGAATTAGAACTCCTAATTCCCTTTGTGCTTCAAATTTCTGAAGCTTTCCTCCATTTAGAAAGTAGACAACACCTTTATTCTTCCTAACAAAGTGGATTACCTCACACAATATCACATTACATTCCACCTGTCACTTCTTTGCCTTACTCTCTCGCTTGTCTTAGTCTTTCTGCAGCCTCCTCATTTCCTCAACACTACCTGTCTGTCCCCCAACCTATCCTTGTGTCATCTCCACCAATGCCATCAATTCCTTCGACCAGATTATGATGTATAATGTGAATAGATGTGGCCCAACACTGACTCCTGCAGAACTCCACTAGTCACTGGCTGCCATCCTGAAAAAGACCCCTTTATCCCTATTCTCTGCCTTCTGCCAGTGAGCCAATCCTCTATCCATGCCAGTGTCTTGCCCTAAAGCCATGGGCTCTTATTTTGTTAAGCAACCTCTTGCACAGTACCTTGTCAAAGGCCTTCTGGAAATTGAAATAGATCATGTCCACTGGCTCGCCTTTGTCTAATTTGCTCATTAACCTCCTCAAAGAATTATAACAGAATTGTTAGGCATGACCTCCTCTTGACAAAGCAGTGCTGACTCAGCCCTATTTTACCATGCCCTTCCAAGTACTCCATAATTTATTTCTTAATAATGGATTCTAAAATCGTACCAACAACTGAGGTCAGGCTAAGATTTCCTAGCTTCTCCTTCATCCTGCTCTTTTAAACTAGGGTGTTACATTAGCCATTTTCCAGTCCTCTGATACCTTCCTTGACTCCAGTGATTCCTGAAAGATCACCACCAATGCCTCCACAATATTTTCAGCTATCTCCTTCAGCACTTTCTGCCGAGTGATGGCTACTCCTCTCACGTCTGCCCCTGACTCTTTAAATTCAGGTATGCTGCTGGTGTCTTCTACCATGAAGACCTCAGTTCACTCTTCCACAACCTCTTCTGTTCCAAAACAAAACCATAGTCTATCTCAACCCCATTCAACCCCATTCTCTCCTTTTCCCCATAACTTTGATATTCCTACTAGTCAGGAAACTATTGATCTCTGTCTTAAATACACGCAATGATTTGGCTCCATAGATTTCTATGGCAATGACCTCCACAGATTAACCACCCTCCAGATGAAGAAATTCTTCCTCATTTCAGTTCTAAAGGGTTGTCCTTTCAATGTGATGCGAGGCTGTTGGGTCTTAGTCTCTCCTATTAGTGAAAACATCTTCCCCACATCCACTTTATCCAGGCCTCTCAGTATCTAATGTTTTCTCATTGCTATCACTCTTCAGCCCACACAACAACCTTTTCAGCATCTCTGAACTACAGCCTTTTGTTTTAATTTTTTAGTCAGACACACACAAAAAGGATGGAAGATTAAAATGATGTCACAATAATTTGAAGTTAAAGTCACCTGCAGCCACAAAACAGAGAATATATTTAATCCAGACGTAAATCAATAGAAGAATACTAATCATTTTAATCCCAACACACCATGAAGAGTGTTGGGATTAAAATGATTCTTCACCTGTACTGGTAAATCTTTACATTGTGATGGTAGCAATCAGCAACAGCTAAATACCCTTCCTGCATCAGACATAATCCACAAGGCCCTTGAAGATCCTGCTTCACAACCATTGCAGAAAGAGATAGGTCTGGATTAAACATCACCACACAGTTTTGTCCTTTATCAGCAACAAGAATATTTCCGCTTTCATCCACGCATATTCCAGAAGGATTAATGAAATTTAATTCACTTCCATACGTCGGTCCAATTTTATTTTGGATTGTTTTGTCTTTGCCAATAATCTTTATGCATCTCCCCTCAAATGGTCCAAAGAGTTGCCCTTCAGTAACTAGGACATCGTCATCCTGGTAAAGAAATAAGCATCACAGCATTTGTCAAAATGTGATATGTTTATTTTAAAGAGACAGAGAAAAGGAGGTTATCATATAAAAACAAGCTATGTTTAAATAGCAAAAAAAGTCCCAATATTTTTCGAAAGCAAAATTCTGATGATACTAAAATACTGAGCTGCAGGCAGCATCTATGGCAAGAGAAACAAAGCTGAGGGACTAAAATCTTAAGGGCAGCTGGGGATGGGGAATAAAGGCTGCCCCAGCCAGCAATACCAACATCCCATAAGTGAGTTTAAAAATAACCTTGCCTGCCAAGGTTAAAAATCATGGGCAAGCCACAGCAATTGGGTCAGCTTACACACGACCCATTTAACATTAGCCCAGTTGAGTTGGAAGTTCTCTTGACAGCAACCAGTCAGCATTTATCTGATGGCAGCAGTGCCACCAAAAGCAATGCTCGCTGTTGGGACTGTGTACAGCCAAATTTCAAGGTGTCCAAGGTCTCCCAGATAACAGTTAGCAATTGTTGTTTCCAGGGTGAAAGAGAATAACACAACTAGAATTCCTGCTGCTCACTATTTATGACTAACCAGTCAGTATGAGTTTTGTTAGCATGTGTCTTTTTCATGGAATGAAAACAAGCTTGGAGTTTTCCATAAGTTCCTGATGACTGTATATCCTGCAAACACCTGATAAACATGAAATTGTGTAATGTTTCAACTGTATTCCATCGCAAGTCCATCAAGAGATCCCAAAGAGTATGTGTAATAGCCATTATGAACTATTTATGACGTATCTCTAAGAGAAAAACTGTCCAACAGTCATAGAATCCGACAGCTTGGAGACAGGCCTTTTCGCCCAAACTGGTCCATGACAACCAAAATGTCCATCCGCACTAACCCCATTTTCCTGCACTTAGCCCATAACCTTCTAAACTTTTCCTATCCATGTATTTGTCCAAATGCCTTTTAAGTGTTATGAATACACCCATCTCAACTACTTCTGTTGGCAGCGCATTCCATAGCCGTACCACCCTCTGGGTAAAAAGGTTGCCACTCAGGTTCCCTTTTATCCTTTCCCCTCTAACCTTAAACTAATGGCCTCTAGTCCTCAATTCCCCAACCCTGGAGGAAAAAAAAACTGCGTGTATTCACCCTATCCATGCCATTCACAATCTTATACACTTCTCTAAGGTCTCCCCCCCCCCCCAGTCTCCTATGCTCAAAAGAAAAACCTCTTAGCTTAATCAACCTCTCCCTATAAGTCAGACTGGTAACATCATTGTAAATTTCTTTTGCATTTTTTCCAGTTTAATCACATCCTTCCTTTTAACAAGCTGACCAAAACTGAACACAATACTCCACATAAGGCCTCACCAACGTCTTGTACAACTAAAACATAACTTTCCAACTTCTACACTCAAAGTCCTGACTGATGAAGGCCAGAGTGTCAAAGGCCTTCTTCACTGCCCTGTGTACCTGTAACTCCACTTTCAGAGAGCCATGCAGCCGAACTCCAAGATCCCTCTGTTCTACTACATTCCTTAAGGCCCTACCATTCGTGTTGATTTAATTTTCCAAAATGCAACACCTCACACTGATCTATATTAAACTCTTTTTGCCATTTCTCAGTCCCCTTCCCCAGATTATCAAGGTCCTACTGTAATTTCTGATAACCATCCTTATTGACCACAATACCCACTATTTTAGTGTCATCTGCAATCTTACTAATCATACCTTGTATATTCTCATCCAAATCATTGATATATATATAAAACAAATAGTAATGGGCCTAGCTCCGATCCGAGGCACACCACCAGTCACATGCCTCCAGTCTGACAAGCACCCTTCCACTATTTTCACTGCTTCCGACCATCAAGCCAAACCAGAGCAGGACTTATATACTTGATGGTAAGGTCCTGGGGAGTGTTGCTGAACAAAGAGACCTTGGAGTGCAGGTTCATATTTCATTGAAAGTGGAGTTGCAGGTAGATAGGATAGTAAAGAAAGCGTTTGGTATGCTTTCCTTTATTGGTCAGAGGCTGGTACAACTATAACATTTAAAAGGCATTTAGATGGGTATATGAATTGGAAGAGTTTAGAGGGATATGGGTCAAGTGCTGGCAAATGGGAGTAGATTAGGTTAGGATATCTTGTCAGCATGGACGAATTAGACTGAAGGGTCTGTTTCTGTACTGTACATCTCTATGACTCTAATTGCACATCCAACTTGCCAGCTTCCCCTGGATTCCATCCAATCTAACCTTCCAAAGCAGCCTACCATGTGAAACCTTATCAAAAGCCTTAATGAAATCCGAATAGACTATGTCCTGTCACCCTACCTTTGTCAACCTTCCTGGTCACTTCATCAAAGAACTCTAATAAAATTTGTAAGGCATGATGACCCATGCACAAAGCCATGCTGACTATTCCTAATCAAACCCTGTCTTTCCAAATGCATGTATATCTTATCTCTCAGAATCTTCTCTAGTAACTTATCTACTACATATTTAGGCTTACTGGTCTATAGTTCTCAGATTTTTCTTTGCAGTCCTTCTTGAATAAGGGTTCAACATTCACTACCTTCCACTCTTCTGGGACCTCACCTGGAAGGCTAACGATGATGCAAAACTATCAGCCAGGGCTCCCGCAATTTCTTCTCTAGCCTTTTGCAATGTACTTGGATATATCTGGTCAGGACCAGGAGTTTTGTCTACTTGCACACATTCCAATACATCCAACCCCTCCTCTACTGTGATATGGACTGTCCCCAAGATATCACCACTAACTTCCCCAAGTTTCCAAGTCTTAATGTCTTTCTCCATTGTAAACACAGAAGAGAAATATTCATTGAAAACTTCGCCCATCTCCTGCAGTTCTACACATACATCCACTTTGGTCCTTGAGGGGTCCCAATCTCTCTCTAGTTATTCTTTTTCCTATAATATACTTGAAGAACCTCTTTGGATTCACCCTAATCTTCTCAGTCAAGGCTATCTCATGCTCCCTTTTCTCCCTCCTGATTTACTTCTTCAGTGACCTCATGTATTCCCTGTATATTTCCAGGGATTCCCTTGATCCCAGTTGCCTGTACTTGAGCCAAGCCTCCTCCTTTTTTCCGGTTAAAGCCTCAATATCTTTGGTCATCCAGGGTTCCATATTCCTGCCAACTTTATCTTTCACCCTCATAGGAACATATGGACCTTGTACTCTAGCTATCACACGTTGAAGGGCCTCCCACTTGCAAATAAACTACACCAATCAACCCCCGCAAGCTCTTGTCTAATTCCTAAAAAATTAGCCTGCCAATTTTAGTTTCAAGTTTAGAACTTGAACCTGTGGATCAGTTTTGTCCATCTCCATAATTGTTTTAAAACTAATTGAACTATGGTCACTGGTCCTGAAGTGCTCCCTCACTGTCAGCTCAGTCACCTGTCCTGCCCTATTTCCCAAGATTAGATCGAGTTTTGCCCTTCCCGAGTAGAACTCTCTACATACTGTTTGAGGAAATTTCCCTGGACACGCTAACAAATTCCACCCCACCTAAACGTTTAATGCTATGGCAGTCTCAGTCTATGTTAGGAAAATTAAAATCCCATATTATATCAAACCAAGACTGCCAAATCTCCCTGCATATTTGTTCCTCTATTCCCGTTGACTGCTTGGAAGCTATAGTACAACCCCAATAATGTCACTATCCCCTTCTTATTTCTTAGCTCCATCCACAAAGCCTCACTGGACAATCCTTCAGTTATTTCATCTTTAACTACTGCTGTGATACATGCACTAATCAAAAATTCAATTCCCCCTCTTTCCTCCACCGCTGTCCTGCCTAAAGCACCAGTACCCTGGCACCATAAGCTGCCAGTCCTGTCCCTCCCTTAGCCATGACACGGTGCAGTAGAATGGAAGCAGGCCAATGAGACCAAATGTAATTGTTCACCTATTAGATGAGTTGCAAATTGGATTGTTAACCATTGACAATAACTATTCTAAAAACCTATCTTATCGGCTTTCCACTTCAGCTCATGTGAAACTCTGATGCATGTATGTATTCCTTACAAAGATCCTCTCAGCAATCTGCCCTAAATCACAGACTTGTTTTACACATGGGAACTACTTAGCTTATCATGCCTGCTCTAGCTCTCCAAATATGCATCTCACTTAGTGCCATTCTCTCCTTACCTCATTGACAAACACGGAATCCTAATATCCCCTCCACCTTAGCCTCAAAATTTAAAAACCTAATTTGTTTTAAATTCTTCATGCCTGATAAACCTTACCTTTGTAGCCTCCTGAAGTCTCCTACAATCCCTCCTGGAATTCTGCATTCCTTTCAAGCACCTGGCCTTTCCTTTGCTTCAACATTGTGTAGTTATGTCTTCAGTCATTTAGACCTAATGATCTCGAATTTCTTAGCTAAACCCTTACACTTCCCACTGCTCCTTAATGTCACTTTTTAAAAATATACTTATTTACCTTTTCCTGGTCACCCATCCTTTCATCTCACTCTTTAGTTTGCTGTGGATTTTCATCTCATGGCTCTGTAAACCATCCTGTTCATTTTTCTTTCACATTGCAGGTACTTCATTTTGCTGTTAGTACTTGGTATAAATCCATATCAAAATAAATTCATATTAAACTAACTAATGCATGTCAATTCATTTCTTGGCATAAATGTCTGATTAAGAATGAAGTAAGCAAAAGATCAAATAAGCTATACAACACCATCACTCTTCTCCTGATGATCACTGTTGCTAAGAAGTACTTTTTCTCTTTAATCCTCTCCTTTCCTGTACAGTGTGACACATGCTGGGATAGCTGAACACCAACTGTAGCTTTATTACAATGATGTCAACGTTAAGCAATTAAAAATCATTTAAAATATAACTTGAATTAATAATGTTTGACACTCCCATCAGGTCCCATTGGACTCTGGGAGTCACAGAGGTTATGATGATCGTGTCTATGGGATATTAAAAATCATTAAAACTCTATATCCCTCTTCTTTTAAATATTGGCTTTACTGGATTTTTAGAATGGTTGCCACAAATCAATGACTTGGAAGTTGGTTAAAGTTCCTGAAGTTTCTAACATGGGATTGCAGAGGGACGTGATGAGACAACACACCCTTGTGGAGTTTTTCAGCTGTTGTTGTGTGGCCATACTGAGAACATTGAAATCAAGAGAGCTCAGACTCCTGTCTCTAAGCCTGGGTCTCTTGAAACTCATTTTGCTGAGATGGGTGCTGAAAGTAACTATCCATCTTCTAAAGAGTGTCCAACATATCTGACCAGAGATACAGAAGCACCTTCATTAACTTGAAAAAATCATCAGACACTGATTAATGGGCAATGTAATTAGATTAAAATTCATTTAGAATTTGCAAGTTTAATCACGCATTCTGAACGTTTGAATCAATCTCTTACCACTAGCCAAGAAGGCAACAGATTCCAGGCTAACAGCTACACCTGCCTGAAAATTAAGAGCCTCAAAACATGCTTCTGAAGAATTTGCAATTCATCCGGAAAGCAAACTGATTCTTTGCCTGCAAACATCACCAGGAACTGCTGTCTCACCTGCTGTCTTATCTGCCAGCATTGAAAGATCTCTACGGCTCCTGATTCCAGCCAATTGGACTCTGCTCTTCATGCAAAATGATACCTATATTGTTCGACTTTAACATTCATTGACTTGAAATTCATTTTATTTTTTGTTTGGAAGACTGTAAAGTTGCAAACGATCCAAGATTAGACATGAAAATTACTCCTGGTTCATATTTAAGATTTGACTACATATTTTTAGTCTTTTCAAAATTAAACAATTCTGTTCACGGACAGAAGGCAAGAAGAATAAAGGAATTCAGTCTGTCAGTCTTGGTCCATAACAAGAAAAAAGAAAGTATCTTTGATAAAAGAGAATACAGAGGTGAAAGATGAATAGTGAAGGAATGTTAATGGTAACAAAATCAGCAGTTCAGAGGCACTATTATTTTAACAAATACATCAATGACAAGTTTTTCAAGATACTTTACTTCCATAACTTTGTTTTTTTTAAGGTTAAACATAGATTTAAGATGTAACTTTCACACACACACCTTTCTAACTGCTACACAGGTAGGCCGATAAAATCCCTTAATTGTATCAATATTTAAAATGTTATTTTCTTTCCAATCTCGACTCATAATGTGGACCTTCCCTTGTTCTGACCAGTCAGTTACTGCCAGATCATTATTTGGCAATACTGATAATCCATATGAGTGTTTCCAGTTGACATTTGATGTTGTTAGTTGGTGGATTAATCGCCCGTCTTGAGTAAACACTTTGATCGCTTTAGCTCCATTGGAAATTAGTAACTGTCCTTCTCTGGTAGCTTTAACATCACCCAAGCATTTTATTGTTGCTGGTTCATAAGAAAAGCTATGTTTGTAGAGTCCTTCAGAGCTGAAGATCTGGATCCTATCATTTCCACTGTCTTTAACTACCAGCTCCCCAGAAGTTGTCACTGTTAGAGAAGTAGGCCACAAAAACTCTCCAGGCCCATAACCAGGTTTTCCAATTTCACCAATCAGTCTGTTAAAGAAAGTTTGCATGATTCCAGACATTTTCCATTCCTTGTCCATATGATTCAGTGTTGCCTAATAAATAAATAAAATTGTTGACTGAGGATCAGATCGCATGAAACTTCATTGAGAATATACAATATCTAAAAACTTACCTCCTTGTCATCCAGTTCTTTGAGAAAAAAAGAGTCCAGCAATTGTCTTTTCTTTAACATTTTTCAAGATAATCCTAACTAAATTAGGCAAACAATAATTGAAGTTAAAAAAAAGCTTAACAACTTATCTAAGTTTTTAACAAGCTCTTGCAACAATGTACTTTGACTATAACATACGCTTTGAATATCTTCTGACCAGTTTTTAAAAATACAGTCCGACTAATGGAGCTGTTCCCTTCATAAATAATTTACAGTAATGGAGTCTCGATTCCATTTCGCTCCAGCAGCCATGCACATTATCTGGTTCAGACATTATCGAGTAATAAAGCAAGTGCCAAAGTGTACATGACTTTTTTCACCTGGAAGGGGGTTTTCAATTTAACATTTTTGTTACGGTTTTCAGGTAAGCAACAAAACAGCTGTACATACAAACATTGCTTTAAATTGGCATACAATTTAGTGGCTATACATTTACCAGTTTTCCACTGTCCTTCTGGAACATTCATTATGCTCAAAATAATTTCACTTCAAATAGTGCTTCAAAGAGCAGTCAGTGCCATTCAATGGGAACATAGGAACAGGAAGAGGAATTGCAGGCCCTCAAACTTATTCTATTATTCAATTAGATCATAGCTATTCTGTATAACACTGTAACTCCTTCACTTACCTTGGTTCTGTGCCCTTTAGTATCCTTGTTTCGCAAAAGTCTATTGATTCCAGATTTAAAATGTATTAATTGAGCTATGATGTACTGCTTTTGTAGGAGAGTTTCCACCATTTGAATTGGTTACCTAACTTCTGTATGCATTGGATCTGATTTTATGCTTATTGGCATCTGTCCCAGATTCTCCATGAAATGGGAAATAATTTCCCTCTACCTGCATTGTCTGTTCACTCATGGCTGTATTGGAGGCAAGGGCAGTATTGTAGAGCTGTTCAGCATCTGGTTGAGGGCTATACACTGGGATCATTAACCATGTCTTTCTGGATATCCCCATTACCCATGAGCTAGCCCTGGAGATGCTGCAAGGTGCAAACATTTGAGGAAACAGGTGGTTGTGCAGTATGTAAGTGTTGTGAAAGCTCACTGGATAGCGAGTGCACATCTGCAGGACTTGTCAACTGTCATTAGAAATGAGCTAGACAATGAGGAAATAACATCTCTTCCCATTCAGGAATCTGGCCAGATGGTGTTATGGATCTCTGAGTGCCAAATGCATTCAGCTGATAGCTCCTTTTACCTGAAGGAACCCAGTGAGATGGTTGAAAATCAGATAGCTTGGGCACCTTGTCTCCCTAGGTCCACAGTGAATTGGATAATCTGTACTGCTTTTCTGTAAAGGGCATCAGCAAACCCACAAATGTACTTGTAGGGCTGCTAATGGGAAATGTTGCACGCTTCAGTTGAGTTTTGAAAGGAGCAGCTGCCGTTCAGTGCCACAGGCAGAGTGTTACTTCCCCAGTCACACAGTTCTGTTTGTGCTGAGCATTCTTCCTTCTTCTCCTCTTCCTCCATCTTTTTTCCCTTCTTCTTCTTCTTAACCTTGGAAATGCTGTTACAGCTGCTGAACTATGTAGGATAACCATTGGGCATTGAAGTACTGATCTGAGAAGAGTTATCAGAAATGAAAAGTTTGTTTTCCATTTGAGATTGTGATATAGTCATTTACCCTTATCAGGCTGCACATATGTTGGGTGAAAGGCTGCCCTATAGCTATTACTACATGAGCTGCATCCTTCATGACTAGTTTGCCTCTTTCTCATTCTGATATGTGCAAGATCATTGTAGCCTTGATCTTTACATTGCTTTCTTCGCATGCAGCATAGCTTAGTCTGATATTGGTCTTTTTGTCTTTTGCAATATAGCCCCATTGTGCGATAGTTCCATCCCATGTCTGAAATGTGTAGATACATGGGCCTAAGAATACTCCTGCATGTGATATGACCCCACATATCACTCTTACATCACTTCTTCTCAGAGTTAAAGAAAAGATGGGACATGGGTGGGAAAATAATTTTGAGAGTTGATAAATTGTTTGCCTTTATACTGCTGTGAATGTTTCGCTTCAGAATTAAGTCCTTCAGTGCACACTCATTGAATAGTATTTTTCAGTTTCTATTTGGTTTTCCTCATATGGGTGTGCTGTGCAGCAGCACGTGCAAACACATGTCAGGCCCTGCATTATATGAACTGTTCATTCCCTGTAAGGTCTCACAAAGAAGGCAACTTAAAAGAGAGATCATTATTCCAAATGTTTGAGTCAATTCAGCCTCTCTAAACTGCACTTTTTCTCTCATCACACTCCATTCCTTTGTCATTCCTCTTGTCTTTCTTCAGTTTGCCCTTGTGACACTAAATATTATGCTCTCACCTTCCCTTGTCTTCTGTGTCCCTCTCACTATGATTCTCTCTTCTGCATCTCAACTTCCACCATCAATTCCGCAGAATTCTTCCACTACTCCCAACAATCACACCCTTTACATTTAGTTTCTTTCTACCTAACCCATCTTTGTATCTGAACCTTTTGTTTTGGTGGTGCCTGTTTTGAGTTGAGCCCTGTTGCCTCCCCACATCATGATGGCTGACATCAGCCTATGTACCTGTCTCACTTGACAGGCTTGTTGACCCAATGAGGCACTATCTGTTACATTGTGAGAGTTCAAGAACTACAAACAAGACCACATATAGTATTGACTTCTCATGAGCTAGTTGACCTGGTGAGGGTTCATGTCTGACACTGCATTTAAGAACAACAAGCAAGACTGCATACAACTAAGAGTTTATATGAGCTGGGTGACATAGACAAACTTCATCCATTATACTGTAAGCATTTGTTCAAAGAAACAGTTTGGTTATGAAGGAGCCAAGTTAGTGAAAAGATTTATATGGAACTTCAGGGAAGAAGTGCATGCCACCAGGTACATGCCTCATATATATAATTACATTTAATTAATTCACTAATTTCCACAAGGTGTGCTGTCATTGAGTGTTCATGACATGTAATGAATGCAAAAGAAGGTTCCTGACCATCATGATGACCTGCCTGAAAGGTTATGAGAACTTCATAGTAACCACATGGAGAGTCCAAGAAAGCTTGTTGTGGATGACCACTCCCAGGAGTTTAACACTCTCCACTCGTTCCATCTCTGTGCTGTTAATGTGTAGGGGTACATGAGTAACATCCCACCGAAAGTCAATAATGAGATCCTTGGTTTTGCTGACACTGAGAGCTAAGTTGTTCTCAGTGCACCATTTTTCCAGATCTTCCACCTCCTGTCTATAGTCTGTTTCATTGTCATCTGAGATTCAACCGACTATGGTGGTGTCTTCAGCGTTAGTCTGGTATTTGGTGACACAGTGATGGGTATACCTGAGTACAGTAGGGGGCTGAGTACGTACCCCTAGGTGGCTCCAGGGTTGAGTGTTCGTGAGGATGAAATATTGTCCCCAATCTTCACTGTATGTGGCCTGTGGATCAGGAAACTGAGGATCCAGTTGCAGAGAGTGCAGCTTAATCAGAGATCACTACATTTAGTAATCAATCAGTCTCGAGGGGATAATAGGGTCGAAGGCTGAACTGTAGTCAATGAGTAGGATTCTTACATAGCTGATCTTGGTGTCAAGATGTTCCAGGGAGGAGTGAAGGGCAAGTGATACGGCATCTGATGTGGATCTGTTGGTCGATAGGCAAATTGGAGTGGGTCAAGAGTAGTGGGGAGGCTGGAGTTGATTAATGTCATGAGTAGAGCTGAAAATGTGTTGCTGGTTAAAGCACAGCAGGTTAGGCAGCATCCAAGGAACAGGAAATTCAACGTTTCGGGCCAGAGCCCTTCATCAGGATCCTGTTCCTTGGATGCTGCCTAACCTGCTGTGCTTTAACCAGCAACACATTTTCAGCTCTGATCTCCAGCATCTGCAGACCTCACTTTTTACTTAATGTCATGAGTAGCCTTTCAAAGCACCTTCATGACCACTGAAGTTAGGACCGCTGAGTGGTAGTCATTGAGACATGCTGCATGAGCCTTCTTAGGCACAGGATGATGTTGGCCCTCTTGAAACAGGCAGGGACAGTGGCCTGCTGCAGAGAGAGGTTGACGATATCCGAGAAGACCTCTGCCAGTTGATCTGCACATGATCTGCACATGGCCTGGTACTCCGTCTGGTCCCATTGCTTTCCTCGGATTCACACGAAGGAAACCTGATCTGACTTTTGACGCAGTGACTGTTGGGATAGGTTCGTCAGGACTTGTTGAAATAAGTGTCACCTCTCCACTGAAATTCTGCTCAAAGCGAGCATCGAAGATGTTGAGACGATCTGGGAGGGATGTGTCTCTTTTTAGAAACTGTGATGTCATTCAGTCCTTGCCATATCCGCCTGGTGTCTGTCTGGGTCTCTAGTTTGAATTGGTATTGGTCCTTGGCTATCTTAATGGCTCTGCAAAGGTTCCTTATATTTGAGTGGGTCTCCTGATCTGAAGGCGTCAAGCCTGATTTTTCGCAGATTCTGTATGTCCTGATTGTCTTCCTTGGTATGCAGTCCTCCACACACTTGCTTACTCCACTAACAGCAAATGATGGCACCAAGGTGCACTGCAGCAACTCAGAGAAACCTTTGACAGTACCTGCCAAACTCCACCTGGAAGGATAAGGGCTGCAGACACATGGATCGCTACCTCTTGTAAATTCCATATACAATCTGAATTTGGCACCATATTTCTCTTCCTTTGTTGTCACTTGGTCAAAATCCCCAGAAACTCCCCTGTTAATAGCAACATGGTACCTTGACCCCAAGAACTACAGCAGTTTAAGATAGGTGTTCACCATCAAGGCCTTTCCACGGACACCGTATTTCGTAAATTATTTTAATAACATTATAAGATTTAAAACCAATTAGACAGCCTCATCAAAACTATCCTGCAACTTTTGTGTCCTCCATTCACACCTGCTTTTCCCTGAATTAAGGATTACAACTTCCTATTTTAGTATTGTGTTATTCTGTTATTAAAGGAAGATGAGCAAGGAAATCCAGGAATTTCTAGAACAGTTTTCCAACAATTGGTGTTGGCAAATCTACAGTTAAGACAAAGTTGTCAAACATATTAAAATTTCCAACTGATCGGAGACACAGCACAGATTTGTACAAGATTGGTATTGCCTGAGAAACCTAAATGAATTTGTTAGAGAGGTGAATGAAGCTGTATGTGGATCATGATTAGATTCCCTACAGTGTGGAAACAGACCCTTCGGCTCAACAAGCCCACACCGACTCTCCAAAGAGTAACCCACCCAGACCCATTTCCCTCTGCCTAATGCACCTAACACTATGGGCAATTTAACATGGCCAATTCACCTAACCCTCACATCTTTGGACTGTGGGAGGAAACCAGAGCAAACCCACGCAGACACGGGGAGAATGTGCAAAGTCCACACAGACAGCCACCCGAAGCTGGAATTGAACCTGGGACCCTAGTGCTGTGAGGCAGCAGTGCTAGCCACCGTGAACCCCACCACTGTGGTGCCCCTATGCCGCATCTATGAATATTTTTGTTAAAGACTTCCAGAAGGTGTTTGATAAAGCCCATCTTATGAAACTACTGGCTAAGCTTGGAGTTAATGGTAGGTAAAGTATTGACTTATTTAGGAAATTGGCTAAAATGCAAGAGGCACAGATGCAATATTCTGATGTGACTTGCAGTATCCTGCAGAGACCAGAGTTGGGGATCTCAAATGTTCACTGTAATTTCACTGAATGATTGAACAGACTTGAAGAGGCAAATTGCCTAATTGTGCTATAATATGCTGTTTTCAAAAAGCACCTTGATCTTAGAAAGGAAAGTTATTTGCATCATAATGAGAAGAAATAAGGGCTTGTATTCCTACAGGTCCTTTTACAACTTTGGTGCTTTACAGCTTCTGGTGTGTATTTGTCGTGTAGTTTCTGCTGAAGTAGATAGTCTCAAATATGTTGACCACTTCCCCTAACATGGCAGCCACCTCTCTCAAAAGGCCATCATTGACGAGGAGATCCACAACTGGATCAACTACTCCAACTCTACATTCTCTGAATATGTTAACAAAGAATTCTTCAAGCTAGCCAAAGTCACAGAAAATACATCAGTTATTGTAATCACATTCCTGTATTGCAATGAGACTTGGAAGGTGCAAATGTGACACAGAAATACACTCGGCAAATTCCATCAGCAATATCTCTGCTCCATCTAGTAGGAGGACTGTGAAACATTTGTGTCCTTCTTAAAGCCAGGTCAGTAAGTATTCAGTCAAAATTCTAATGTTTAAAATATAAGTTTGCAGATGGCACAAAAATAGATGGGGAGGCAAGTTGTGACGATGCCAGATGGAATATAATGCGGTGAGGGGTTGCTCTTTGGTAGGAAGAATAGAAGACTGAATATTATTTAAATGGAGAAAGACTACACTGGAACTTGGAAGTCACTCGCATAAATCATCCAAATTCAGCAGAAAGGAGATAAATGGACTGATGATCATTTTTCAAAGCAAATGGAATACTAAAATAGAGAAATATTGCTAAAACCATACAATGTGCTAGTGAGACTGCACTTAGAAAAGAGAAATGGTTGTGTCCCTACACCTGCACCGGGAGGCCAGAGTTCATGTTCCACCTCCTCCAGAAATGTGCAAAAAACATCTCCGAACATGTTCATTAAAACTATATTCTCCAAGAAAAGACACAGGTATAAGAGATAGTCCAGTCTCCCACAGTTCAAATCAAGCTCCGCCCCTCACACCCCACCCCGCCCCGCCCCCGTTGTCATAGCCCTGACCTGATCGCGTCCGTCCGGTCACGTGATCCACAGCTGCTTCGCTCCGGACTTCAAGTCCGTTTTGCGACACTCTGTCGTTGATTTCACGTCAGTGCCGAACAGTGAGCTCCTGACTTCCGGCAGCTGCTTAAATATTGAAGCATGGGGAAGCCGCGTAGGAAAGGTTGGTTTGTTATTTTGTCTTGAAATGTTTCCGTCTTCCAGATTGTCATTTTATTTCTGGAGGCTGTGCAAGACACACACCGCCTCTCACAGTCAGAGGGCCTCTTCAATCTCCGTAATATTAATGGAGAAGCAAAGATGTCCAGTCGCACCTTTAGCTTTCTTTCTGGTAGTTATCTTCAATTGGACTGAGCAGCTGAAATAAGAATTTTGTCATGTCAACTTATAGTGCCCATGTTATAGAAAAGATACGGTGATTTTGCACCGTATCTTAAAAAGGGTTATAAAAAGGACTCACAACAATAATTACAGAACTGAGAGGTTACACCTGGGAGGAAAGACTGAACAGAATTGAGTTTTTTGGGGAAGAGAAGGCGGGGTAACCTGTTATAGATCCTTAAATTATGATCCAGTTTGATAGAGTAGATATAGAGAAGGTATTTCCAATAGTAAGGGAGAACAGCTGTTGCTTTCTTTTAAAAGCTATGATTCAACCTACTGCCACAACACTCATAGAGATTTACAGCATAGAAGCAGACCTTTCAGTTCAACTCATCCATACTGACCAGACATCCTAAATTAATCGAGTTCCATTCTCCAGCACTTGGCCTGTATCCCTCTAAGCCCTTCCAATTCACAAACCCATCAAGATGCCTTTTAAATGCTATATAATTGTAACACTCTCCACCACTTATTCCATACACGCACCAGCGTCTGTGAAAAGGTTGCCCCTTAGGTTCCTTTTAAAATTTTTCCCTCTCACGCTAAGCCTATGCTATCTAGTTCTGGACTTCCCCCACCCCAGGGGAAACAATCTTGTCAATTTATACTATCCATGCCCCTCATGATTTTATAAACCTCTATAAGGTCCCTCTTCAGCCTTCAAAGTTCCAGGGAAATGGCTCCAGCCTATTCAGCCACTCCCAAGAGCTCAAACCTTCCAGCCCTGGCAACATCCTTGTAATTTTCTGAACCCTTTCAAGTTTCACAACATCCTTCCGATAGGAGGGAGACCGGAGAAAAGGCATCTGTACAAGCTCCTTTGATACTTCATCAAAGATTTCTTCAATGTCCTGACCAATATTTATACCTCAACCATTCCATTAAACCGATGATCTGGTCATTTACCTCACAGTTGTTTATGGGAGTTTGCATTATACAAGTATTTCATTGATACTGAATAATTTTGTAATGTCTTGAGAGGTCTTGAAAGATGCAATATAAATGTATTTTTTTCCTCTAATTATGGTTATGGTGTATCATTACTCCTTAAACTTAGTTTGTCTCCAAACATGTCGCTAATGCCTTCCTTCTTTAGTCTGGCTCAGAGGGACTGCCTCTACTTGGTTCCGCTGTGCAGTGGTAGCCACAGCATTATGAGCGATAACCTCTTTTCCTACAACTGCACTTAACCTTTAGACTGTCCTAACTTTTGATGTTAGACTCTTCCTCATCTGCATGCTGGTCAAGCCATGATTTCAATCCGCTCAAATCACCATACTCTTTATAATCAGTTTCATGCCCTTATCCAGTCTTTCTCAGGTTGATGAATCCATTTGCAACCTTCCTTCCCACCCTTTAAAACCAGGCTGTTTCCAATATCTTCCCTGTGGCAAAGTCTGCCTATTTCCAATTTCATAACATCATCAAACTCTACACCCAGCTCAGTTCATTTTGTCCTCTGAAGTTATTAGATTAGATTCCCTACAGTGTGGAAACAGCCCCTTCGGTGTAACAAATCCACACCGAACCTCCGAAGAGTAACCCAACCAGTCCCATTTCCCTCTGGCTAATGCACTTAACACTGGGCAATTTAGCATGGCCAATTCACCTCTGGAGGAAACCGGAGCACCCGGAGGAAACCCATGCAGACATGGGGAGAATGTGCAAACTCCATAGAGTTGTTGGAGGTCGGAGTTAAACCTGGGACCCTGGTGCTGTGAGGCAGCAGTGCTAACCACTGAGCCACTGTGCCGCCCTACTACTACATCTGCTACTGAACTCTCATGTGTGCTATTATTTTCACTAGACCTGATTACTCTCATGTTTGTCTGACTAGCCTCCCATCTTCAACTTTGGATAAGGTTTAGTTATCCTGAACTCGGTCAAGTGCTGCTCACGAATAACCCTTATGATTGGTAGGCTGGGAGGCAATGTCCCCAATCTCTCCAGTTTAAAATCCTCAAGCATAATCTTTCTCCTCTCTGTTTCTGTAACTTTCTCCACCCTATAATCTTCCCCAACCACACAACCACTTAAGCAACCCCTTGACAATTCTTTTAATCACTCATTGGCGACCTAGTCTTCAGCTGTCTTGATACCTAAGCTCTGGAAGTCCCTCTTTAAAAGGTCTTAATCTGTCCACGTATCTTTCTTCCATTAGACCCTTTTTTGACTTAGCTTCTGGTTACCTGTCCTGCGATGTCATCCTTTAACACCTGGTACATTTCAATCTGATTCCAGCTGTGTGAAATGTCTTAACATTTGACCTTTTACAGTGGAGTTCAGCCATGCTGAGCGGATGATGATGACAATTGCCGATGTCCTCAAGCAGCTGATTGAAGCTCATGAACAGGGGAAGGATGTTAACCTTAACAAGTAGGTGTTTGTGCTAAAATGCTTATGAAAGTAGGAAAGTAAGTTGTAAAGATGATATACGGAGGCTACAAAGGGGTATAGATAGGTTTTGTAAATGGGTAAAGATCTGGCAGATGGGCTATAATGTGAGAAAATGTAAAATTGTCCATCTTGGCAAGAACAATACAAAAGAAACATATGGTGAGAAATAGCAGAGGGATCCAAACGTCCTTGTGCATGAATTGCAAAAGGCTCGTGTGTGGGTAGGGCAATTAATTAGGCAAGCCAATAGAATGTTATCATTTATCATATGGGGAAATAGAATACATTATTGTGAACATTATGTTTCAGTTATGCAGAGCATTGATGGAGCCTCATCTTAAGTACTGAATACTATGTTGTTCTCCTTATTTAAGTAAGGATATAAATGCATTGGAAGCCGTTCAGCAAAAGTTTATTCAACTAATAGAAGAATGGGGTTAGTTGCCTTATGAGGAAAGGTTGGACAGACTAGACCTGCATGTTTTTGAGTTTTGAAGGGTAAAAGACAAATATATAAGCTCCTGAGGGATCTTGGCAGAATGCGTGTTGAGTCACTGGTTTTATAGAAGAAAGTGAGGTCTGCAGATGCTGGAGATCAGAGCTGAAAAAGCGTTGCTGGAAAAGCGCAGCAGGTCAGGCAGCATCCAAGGAACAGGAAATTCGACGTTTCGGGCATAAGCCCTTCATCAGGAATGAGGAAAGTGTGTCCAGCAGGCTAAGATAAAAGGTAGGGGGGAGGGGCGATGGAGATGTGATAGGTGGAAGGAGGTCAAGGTGAGGGTGATAGGCCAGAGTGGGGTGAGGGCGGAGAGGTCAGGAAGAAGATTGCAGGTTAGGAGGGCGGTGCTGAGTTCGAGGGAATCGACTGAGACAAGGTGGGGGGAGGGGAAATGAGGAAACTGGAGAAATCTGAGTACATCCCTTGTGGTTGGAGGGTTCCCAGGCGGAAGATGAGGCGCTCTTCCTCCAACCATTGTGTTGTTATGTTCTGGCGATGGAGGAGTCCAAGGACCTGCATGTCCTTGGTGGAGTGGGAGGGGGGAGTTAAAGTGTTGAGCCACAGGGTGGTTGGGTTGGTTGGTCTTAAAGGGTTGAGCCAAGTGTTGAGCTCCGAACCTGCAATCTTCTTCCTGACCTCTCCGCCTCCACCCCATTCCGACCTATCACCCTCACCTTGACCTCCTTCCACCTATCACATCTCCATCGCCCCTCCCACAAGTCCCACCTCCCTACCTTTTATCTTAGCCTGCTGGACACACTTTCCTCATTCCTGATGAAGGGCTTATGCCCGAAATGTCGAATTTCCTGTTCACTGGTTTTATATGAAGGCTTAACCATTTAAGATAATGATAAGACTTTTTATCTGAGGTTTGTGTGTTTGAAGCACCCTTCTTCTAAAGGTACTGGAAGCAGAGTAATTGGATTATTTATAAGTCAGAGGTAGATATATTCTTAGTACATAAGAAGCATAAAGGTGATTGAAGGTGGATATGTGGAGTTGAGTTTACCACCACATCAGTCATGATCTGTTTGAATGATGGAGCAGGCTCGACAGGCAAAGGTGCCTGTTTCTGCTTGTAACTTATGATTTTATGTTCTGGACTCAAGCCAGTCAAAGGAAAGAATTCTCCCTGTCTACCACATCCAATTTCTTTATTATAATTCTTTATTGCAGTTGAAACTCTTTAGCACTTAATTTTGTCTTTGTTGTTTTAGCGCTTTGTTGTTCAATTGAAGTGATGAGATAATTAAAATCTGTTGGTTATTTTTTAAATGGTGAAATAGCTTTGGATTATCCGATGTAAACTGTGCCATGAGTATTGTCAAAATCGTCAATAGTGTCAGGAAAACAAAAAGGAACTGTAATGTGGTTTACTGCCAGAGTGGTAGGATGCTCATTTTCTGTGCACTAATTCTATTACATTCCTCCCCTATGGAAACATTTCAAATGTTGATTTTTTTTTTCATTTCTCTGATTTTCCTCCTAGGGACATTTGTTGTTGAATGAACTAAGGCAAGGCTTCATCCCTGCAATGTTTTGTTCATAAGTGTAAAGCTAGGGTTAGCATATCCATGTCAAATTGCACATTTTCAATTAACAGCAAGCATCACCCAAAAAATGCAGGTGGTCTGCTTTCCTGGGACCTGACCTGATCTGATTCAGACAGATTTTTAAAGTCAGGAGATAGATTTTTGAAGCAAATTATTTATTTTCATTGAGGATCATGTCTACATTGGGGAACCAGTCTGTAGCTAACTGGAGATGCCCCTATGACCTTCGCCTGTGCTAATTTCAATGGTTTCCCTCCACAGGCAAACAGGCCATCAAAATTCCAGAGCAGAAATCTAATACTAACTTTTCTTCCTACTGTCAGATACTAAACTATAGGTATATATCTGTTAAGACACAGTTAGAAATGTGTTTTTTTTTTAACTGATGCGTTGCTTGTAGTGTTCAGTCCAGTGCAAGTAGCCATGTCTAAAGTGGAATGTTAAACCACAGAGTGGTGGAGAACAGATGTCATTACTGCACATAGTCAGTGAATGGATCAGATTGAAATACTACACATGGGTTTAAAAAAATATCAAATAGATCCAGTACATTCAGAGAGACTGATTATTAGAAAAATTCTGAATTTCTGACACCCAGGAGTGACACCATCCCTTAGTGTCAAGTTATGAGGGGGGTATTGGGTCATGAACCTTGAAGTTAGCAAGATTGTCTGAGATATTCTTGTGCAGTCCTGGCTATTGTTGCATAAGAATAAGAGTAGGCCATTCAGCCCCTTGAGCCTGATTCGCCATTCAGTGAGATCATGGCTGATCAGTGCTGTACTAATCTGTGCTGCTTAATTTTTCAACTTATTTTCTTAATTAAAACTGTGTTCTTGCTGCAAAACTTAAATAATCTACCCCTGGTTGTACTCTGTATACCGCAATAAAGTGCATCACATTCCTAACTTGGAATTAGGAATCTAACAATGATCATGAAACCATTATCAATTGTAAAGAAAAACCGTAATGTTCACTAGTGTCCTGTGAAGAAGGAAAGTACCATCCTTACCTGTTCTGGCCTACATGTGACTCCAGACCCACATCAATGTGGTTGACTGTGAACTGCCCTTTGAGCAAATAAGGATGAGCAATAAATGCTGACCTAGTCAGTGATGCCCACATCCCATGAATGAGTTTAAAAGAAAACTTGTATTTTCATAGCGCCTTTAATGCAGTGAAACATCCCAGGGCACTTCACAGGAATGTAAACAGATGAAGTAACACTGAGATGCAGAAGGAAATATTGGTAGAGGTGACCAAAAGCTTGCTCAGGGTTGGGTTTTAAGGAACATATTAAAGGAAGGAGTCTGAGGAAGGGATTCCAGACTTTAATACCCAGGCAGCTGAAGACATGACTAGCAGTCGTGCAGCAATTAAAATTGGAAATGCTCAGGAGGTCATAGAGGGGAGTCAAGAGTGTGGTGCTGGAAAAGCACAGTAGGTCAGGCAGCACCCGAGGAGCAGGATAATTATGTTTTAGACATAAGCCCTTCATTAGGAATCCAAAATTATGCCCAAAATGTTGATTCTCCTGCTCCTCAGATGCTGCCTGAGCTGCTGTGCTTTTCCAGCACCACACTCTCAACTTTGATCTCCAGCATCTGCAGTCATCACTTTTTCCTCGAACATTGAGGGGAGCTTGGATTTTAGAATCAGGATCATACTAACAGAAATTATAACAGTAGAGAAAGCAATGCTGATGAAGAGATTATTGAACAGTGGGCAGTTGAATCCCAGGCTCTTTCTAGCAGTGATGTCAGACTGTGAATAGGTATCCTGCAAGGAGAGCAAGTTAGAGTCTCAGTCTGACAGCTTTGGAATGCCTGTCTCTAGTTACCGATTGATCTGGTTCCAATGGAATTGGGTGCTGCTAGTTTGAGATTCCTATCTATTGTTTATATGCTATCTGTCTTTTAATGTTTGACCCTCGCGCTCTCTTTTTTTAAAAGAGTGAAAACAAAAACTTCATCCAAGTATGGACTGACTTCACAACCTCGTCTTGTGGACATCATTGCAGCTGTGCCCCCTCAGTACAAAAAAGTGCTGATACCAAAACTGAAAGCAAAACCCATCCGGACAGCCAGTGGGGTAAGCAATAAAATAATCTATATTGGATTGAAATAAAATGATGGCATATGTGCTGACAAATATGCAGATTCAGCATGACAAATAGAAAGAATCATGTTATGAGTTCACTCTTGAACTGTTGAGTGATCTCATTTTATGAAACTAAATCTTATTCTGAGTTTGTCCTAATTGCCTTTCTTTATTATATTGGCAGTCTGTCAGCTCAGCTCTAGCACACTTCTGTCTAAGTTTTTCAGGTTAGTGTCCTAGACCCATCCATCTTTAGTTGCTTCATTAATGATCTTTTTTTCAGCATAAGGTCAGAAGTGGGGATGTTTGTTCATGCTTACAAAATGTTCAGTACCTTTCTTGACTCCGCATACATGTTCAAATGCAGCAACACCTAGACATTGTTCAGGTTTGGACTGACAAATGGCAAACAGCATTTGTCCCACAAAAGGGATAGGCAATGGCCTTCTTCAAAAAGGGAGAATCGAACCATTGCTATCACTGAAGCCTCAACTGTCAACATCCTAGAGGTTACCATTAAGCAGAATCTGAACTGAACTCGCCATATACATACTGTGGCTATAACAACAGGTCAGAGGCTAGAATACTGCAGTGAGTAATTCCCCTCCTGACTCCCCAGAGTCTATCTCCAACTACAAAGCACATGTCAACTGGATAAGTGCAGTTCAAGCACACTCAAGAAACTTAATACCATTCAAGACAAAGCAGTCAATTTGATTGGCATCACATCCACAAACATTCACTATCTCCACCATCAAAGCTCAGAGGCAGCAGTGTGCACCATCTATATGATACAATGCAGAAATTCACCAAGGTTCCTTAGATAGCGTTTTTGAAACCCACAGCTACTGCTATCTTGAAGGACAATGATGGCAGATATATTGGATCATCACCACCTACAAATTCCCTTCCAAGCCACTCCTCATTCTGACTTAGAAATATATCACCATGCTGCAGTGTTATTGGTTAAGAATCTCCCCTCTACACTAAATGACAGCAGCAGTTCAAGAAGGCAGCTCACCACCACCTTCTTGATGGAGACAAGGTATGGACAGTAAATGCTGGCCCACTCAGGAACACCAATATACCATGAATTAATGAATTTTTTTAAAAAACCCTATAAACACATCTGTTCCTTATTATTTCAGCGTTTGTCAGCTGAGCCCATGAATCAAAGCAAATTGCATTCCATTCTAACAGTTTGCCCTATTTGTTGGTTCACATATCCAAATTTGGGTTTGAGAGCTAGGTGCTTATTGCAAAGTGCCAATACATTTGGTGATACCAGTTGAACGATCTGCATGATGAGGGGCCTTCAGAGAGAAGACTGTAAACAGGAATTGACTGATCATCAGAGACAGATGTTGGCTGAATCCTTACTGCTGAAGGGACTGTTCCTCATATGACAATAGCCTTTCAATCTGATGTCATATGAACTCTGTTTCTTCTTTCACAGCTACTTAATCTGCTGAATGCTTTCAGCACTTTTTGGTTTTATTTGAAATTTGCCACATTTTGTTTTGGGCTTTCAATTTCTTTGGTGATTGTAAAGAATGCAAATCGTTCTTCTAGGGATTGAACCGAGAGATATGGTGCATGTATTTTGGGCATCATGCCCTCGGTTACTAGCTTTCGTCTTGAACTCAGAGCTGCTCTGCTAATTTCCATCATGGTGCAGCTATTTGTCTCTCTCAGACTCTCTCTTTTCTCTGTCCACAGATTGCAGTGGTTGCAGTGATGTGTAAACCACACCGATGCCCTCACATCACCTTCACGGGAAACATTTGTGTGTAAGTTTTGCCCTCTGAATTTGAAGCTCCCTCACATCTGCTCTGATTTTTTTTAAGTAACTTTAGTTTATTTGCTGTTCAGCTCTTAATTCAGTTACTAGAAGCAACATGGTTTATCAATTAAGTTATCATTCATGCTCAATGTTTGAAAGCACAGTGGATGACTGGGGGAAGTTTATTCCTAAATCCTCCCGTTATTTCACTATTCAAAGCACAGTCGTCTTTGCATCCAGATTCCCCATAGTGGAGTAATGAAAACAGGGCACTCTCTAATCTTGTACAAAGTTTTTAGATTAGATTAGATTACTTATTTACAGTGTGGAAACAGGCCCTTCGGTCCAACAAGTTGCTGTGGCTTTAGCATTACATTAACAATAGTGGTAATTCCAGTGGTCCAGGAAGTAAAAATATACCATCAACGATGATCTGCATCAACTGATGGACAAAGGTTCTGCAGGGCCTGAGCAGTTTTATTATTTACCTTTCACTCAGTTTGGCCAGTGGAGTACTTTATTAAGAGAAAACCAGCAACACCAGCCTTGTTGAAGGTACTGGTGTTGCAGAGTTTCAATGAAGTTTGTGATTTTTGGAGAAGACTTGTAGCTCAGATTGTGGATCAGTTGGAAGCTTGCTCATTGAGCTGGTCGATTTATTCTCAGACGTTTCGTCACTATGCTAGGTAACATGATCAATAAACCTCTGATGAAGCACTGGTGTTCTGTCCCATTTGCTATTTATGTGTCTTGGGTCTGTTGTGGTGGGTGACATCACTTCTGGTTCGTTTTCTGAGAGGTTGGTAAATGGGATCCAAATCAATGTTTGTTAATTGAGCTCTGGCCTCTGCGAATTCCCGGGCATGTCTTTGTTTAGCCTGTCCCAGGATGGATTAATTGTCCCAGTCGAACTGGTGTCCCTCTTTGTCTGTGTGTATGGATACTAGCTTTAGTTGGTCATGTCTTTTGGTGGCTAGTTAATGCTCATGTATCCTGGTGGCTAGTTTCCTGCCCGCCTGTCCAGTGTAATGTTTATTGCAGTCCTTGTAGGGTATTTTGTATATGATGCTCGTTCTGCTGGTTGTTGGTGCTTGGTCCTTTAAATTCATCAGGAGCTGTTTCAGTGCGGAGGTAGGTTTGTGGGGTTCCATGATGCCTAGGGGCCAAAATAGTCTGGTCGTCATCTCCAAGGTGTCTTTAATGTGTGGCAGGGTGGCTCGAGTCTCTGGGCGTGTTGTGTCTTCTTGTTTAGGTCTGTTGTGTAGGAATCAGTGGACTGCGCTTATCGGGTACCCATTGTTCCTAATGCTTTGTATACGTGGTTTTCCTTGGCTTCTCTTAGTTCCTGGGTTCTGCAGTGTGTTATAATTCATTTAAATAATGTCCTGATGCAGCTCCGTTTGTGGTTGTTGGGATGATTGCTCCTGTCATTGAGTATCTGGTCAGTTTGTGTGACTTTCCTGTAGACGCTGGTCTGCACCTTTCCATTGTCTTTTCATTCTACTGTGAATTCCAGGTCGGGGTTATCTGTTATTGTTCTCTTCCTCTTGATGAACTTTATACCAGTAAGAATGTTGTTTATATGTTTGTGGGTTTCTTCTAATTTGTTGCATTTCATGATGACAACGGTGTCATCCACATAGTGGACCCAAAGCTTGTGCTGGATTGTGGGAAGGGCTGTTCATTCTAACTTCTGCATAACTGTCTCTGCTGAGAGTCCTCATATTGGTGATCCCATAGGCATCCCGTTGATTTATTTGTAGATCTTGTTGGTGAAGTGGTTTGTGAGGCACAGGTCTACTAGTTTGAGGCTGCTGTCCTTGCTGATGGTGTTGGTGCTGTCAGGTGTTTGTGTCCTTGGTTTGCCTGGCCTTGAGCCTTGTGTTTCTTGAGGAAACTTCACAAGACAGGTAAAATTAACAAGACAGACTTCCAAAGAATGAAACCTTAAGAATCCAACATATCCCATTTCTATGTATTACCAAAGGTATATAAACTAGGTTCCCTCCCCCACCCAAACCCATAGTCTCACTTCCCGGCACACCGACATACAGACTAGCAAAGGAACTGCAGCATTGACTAAACCACATAACAGAACACTCGAGCCACTCCATCCATTCCACCCAGGAATTCCTTAACATCATCAAAGATACCAAGGTAGAGGATGACCAGATGTTTGAATTCATGTATTGCTGAACATTGGAGTGCGTCTGGGAAAAGTAACAAACAGTGAAATTCACAACCGATCTTGGAGGAACCTGTTTGGGAGAGGTCCCAGCACAGAAACAGATAAGGGAATAATTTTAAGTGTAGCCTTACTATAAATCTGCACTAGTGAATAGAGTGGGTTCTTTCTTGATTATATGTTTTATTAAGATATGTCTCTTGATTAAACTTGAAAATATATGCCATAAGTATTAAGTTAGTCTGGAGCAGTGTTTTGGAGAGGAATAAGATAGTGCTACTTTCTGAGTCTAAGATTGAAAGAAGCAAAAGTGGCCTTTAGTAGAGTGATATGCTCCTCTTGTCGGATGTGGGAGTTTAGGAAGAGTTTATGGGTTACTGAGGATTGTATCTGCAATAAATGCCATTGGCTGCAAATCCTGTCATATTGGATGGATCAGTTGGAGAGACAGTTAGAGGCAATGAGGAATTTGCAAAAGCAAGGGGGTGTGATGGATGGCAATTATAAGAAGGGAGAAAAGCTGCAGATACAGACCGGTAGATGGGTTAACTCCAGGAAGGGTAAGAGGGGTAGGCCGGTAGTACAGGAGTCTTCTATGGCTACCCCATTTCAAACAAGTATTGGAAAATGTTGGGATAGTGGATTCTCAGGGGAATATAGCACGAATAGCCAAGTTTCTGGTATCGAGACTGGCTGTAATGTAATGAGGGGTACATTGGATTCCAAAAGATCAATTGTGTTAGAGGGCTCTGTAGAGACAAATGTTTCTGTGGCCAACAGTGAAAAATCAGAATGGTGTGTTGTCTCCTTGGTGCCAGGATCAAGGATGTCTCCAACAGGGTGCAGAATATTCTCCGAGGGGAGAGGGCCCGGCAGGAGGTCATTGTACACATTAGAACTAATGGCATACGAAGGGAAAAGAATGAGATTCTGAAGGGAGATTACAGAGTTAAGCTGGAATTTAAAAAGGAGAGTAGTAATATCTGGATTACTCCCAGTGCTTTGAGCTAGTGAGGGAAGGAATATGAGGATAGAAAATGAATGCATGGCTGAGGAGCTGGTGTGTGGGAGAAGGATTCACATTTTTGGATCATTGGAATCTCTTCTGGGGTAGAAGGACAGATTGCACTTGAATTTGAAGAGGGCTAATATACTGGCAAGGAGATCTGCTCGAGCTGCTCAGGAGGATTTAAACTAGTAAGGTGAATGGGACTCAGGGAGACTATGAGGAAAGAGAACAATCTGAGACTGGTACAGTTGAGAAAAGAAGCGCGTCAAACAGTCAGAGCAAGCAGGAGAATAAGGTAGGACTGATAAATTAAACTGCATTTATTTCAACATAAGAGACCTAACAGGGAAGAAAGATAAACTCAGGGCACTGTTACAAACATGGGACTGAGATATCATAGCAATTACAGAAACATGGCCCACAGATGAGCAGAATTGACAGCTTAATGTTCCAGGATACAAATGCTACAGGAAGGTCAGAAAGGGAGGCAAGTGAGGAGCAAGAGTGGTGTTTTTGATAAGGGATAGCAATACAGCTGTACTAAGGGAGGCTATTCCCGGAAATACATCGAAGGAAGTTATTTGGATTGAACTAAGAAATAAGAAAGTGATGATCACCTTATTGGAATTGCATTATCGACTCCATAATAGTCAATAGAAAATTGAGAAACAGATTTGTAGGGTGATCTCAGATATCGTAAGAATAATAAGGTGGTTATGGTACGAGATTTTAACTTTCGAGACATAGACAGGGACTGCCATAGTGTTAAGGGTTTAGATGGAGAGGAATTTGTTAAGTATGTACAAGAAAATTTTCTGATTCAGTATGTGGATGTATCTACTAAAGAAGATGCAAAACTTGACCTACTCTTGGGGAATAAGGCAGGGCAGGTGATTGAGGTGTCAGTGGGGGAGCATTGACTAGAGAAATTGAGGTTATAATTAAGAGAAAAAGGAAGCATATGTTAAGTATAGACAGGATAGATCAAGTGAATCCTTAGAAGAGTATAAAGGCAGTAGGAGTCTACTTAAGAGGGAAATCAGGAGGGCAAAAAGGGGACATGAGATAGCTTTGGCAGATAGAGTTAAGGAGAGTCCAAAGAGTTTTTACAAATACATTAAGGACAAAAGGGTAACTACGGAGAGAATAGGTCCCCTTAAAGGTCAGCAAGACAGTCTTTGTGTCGAGGCACAGGAGATGGGGGAGATACTAAATGACTATTTCGCATCAGTATTTACTGTGGGAAAGACATGGAAGGTAGGGAAATAGATGGTGGCATCTTGACAAATGTCCATATTATAGAGGAGGAAGCACTGGATGTCTTGAAACGCATAAAAGTGGATAAATCCTTAGGACCTGATCAGGTGTACTCTAGAACTCTGTGGGAAGCCAGGGAAGTGATCGCGGGGCCCCTTACTGAGATATTTGTATCATCGATAGCCACAGGTGAGGAGCTGGGAGACTGGAGGTTGGCTAAAGTGGTGCCACTATTTGAGAAGGGTGGTAAGGACAAGCCAGGGAAATATGGACCAGTGAGCCTGACCTCAGTGGTGGGCAAGTTGTTGGAGGGATTCCTGAGGGACAGGATGTACATGTATTTGGAAAGGCAAGGACTGATTAGGAATAGTCAACATGGTTTTGTGCATGGCAAATCATGTCTCACAAACCTGATTGTGTTTTTTGAAGAAGTAACAAAGAGGATTGATGAAGGCAGAGCGGTAGACGTGATCTACATGGACTTCAGTAGGGCTTTCGACAAGGTTCCCCATGGAAGACTGATTAGAAAGGTTAGAACTCATGGAATACAGGGAGAACTAGCCATTTGGATACAGAACTGGCTCAAAGATAGAAGACAGAGGGTGGTGGTGGAGGGTTGTTTTTGAGAGTGGAGGCCTGTGACCAGTGGAGTGCCACAAGGATCAGTGCTGGGTCCTCTACTTTTTGTCATTTACATAAATGATTTTGATGCGAGCATAAGAGGTACAGTTAGTAAGCTTGCAGATGACAGCAAAATTGGAAGTGTAGTTGACAGCGAAGAAGGTTACCTCAGATTACAACAGGATCTTGACCAGATGGGCCAATAGGCTGAGAAGTGGCTGATGGAATTTAATTCAGATAAATGCGAGGTGCTACATTTTAGGAAAGCAAATCTTAGCAGGACTTATACACTTAATGATAAGGTCCTTGGGAGTGTTGCTGAACAAAGAGACCTTGGAGTGCAGGTTCATAGCTCCTTAAAAGTGGAGTCGCAGGTAGATAGGATAGTGAAGAAGGCGTTTGATATGCTTTCCTTTATTGATCAGAGTATTGAGTACAGGAGTTGGGGGGTCATGTTACAGCTGTGCAGGACATTGGTTAGGCCACTGTTGGAATATTGCGTGCAATTCTGGTCTCCTTTCTATCGGAAAGATGTTATGAAACTTGAAAGGGTTCAGAAAAGATTTCCAAGGATGTTGCCAAGGTTGGAGGATTTGAGCTATAGGGAGATGCTGAACAGGCTGGGGCTGTTTTCCCTGGAGCGTTGGAGGTTGAGGGGTGACCTTAAAGAGGTTTACAAAATTATGAGGGGCATGGATAGGATAAATAGACAAAGTCTTTTCCCTGGGGTCGGGGAGTCCAGAACTAGATGGCACACGTTTAGGGTGAGTGGGGCAAGGTATAAAAGAGACCTAAGGGGCAACTTTTTCACACAGAGGGTGGTACGTGTATGGAATGAGCTGCCAGAGGATGTGATGGAGTCTGGTACAATTGCAACATTAAAAAGGCACCTGGATGGGTATATGAATAGGAATGGTTTGGAGGGATACAGGCTGGCTGCTGGCAGGTGGGACTAGATTGGGTTGGGATATCTGGTCGGCATGGACAGGTTGGACCGAAGGATCTGTTTCCATGCTATACATCTCAAGATTCTATTTCCTTCGACATGATGGCCCTGTGCACATCAATAAATGTCACCCTAGCCAAAGAAAAACTGGTCTCACCACTCAATGAACCAAGGACACAAACACCTGACAGCACCAACTCCATTGGCAATCTGCCAATTCCTAAACAGCACAACTAAACAAGACGACTGAACATGCCCAGAGACTCTAGCCACCTTACCATGCTTTAAAGATATCTCTGAGATGACGACCAGACTATTCCAGCCCCTAGGCATCATGGTAGCCCACAAACCTACCACCACACTGAAACAGCTCCTGATGAATTTAAAGGACCCATATCAACAACCAGCAGAACATGTATCATATACAAAATACCTGACAAGAACTGCAACAAACATTGCATTGGACAGATGGGCAGGAAACTAGACACCAGGGTACATGAGCACTAACTCGCCACCAAAAGACATGACCAAGTATTGCTAGTATCCATACACACAGACAAAGAGGGACACCAGTTTAGCTGGGACAATACATCCATCCTGGGGCAGGCTAAACAAAGGCATGCCCAGGAATTCCTAGAGGCCAGAGCTCCATTAACAAACATTGATTTGGATCCCATTTACCAATCTCTTAGAAAAAGAACCGGAAGTGATGTCACCCACCACAACAGACCCAAGACACATAAATAGCAATTGGGACAGAACACCAGTGCTTCATCAGAAGCTCACTGATGATGTTACCTAGCATAGTGATGAAACATCTGAGACCAAATCTACCAGCTCAGCGAGCAAACTTACAATCTTCACTGAAGTGCCTGACCTTTGGTTCCAGGAATTTGTTAGTTTGCAAAAATAATAACGAAATTAGATGGTAATGATCATAGAAGTTGCGGAAAGATTGCACGCTGCTATTTGTTGCTGAAATAAGCAAGTTCATAAAGTTTCACTTCACACTAGGGACACTGGTTCAACCACATTGAACTATCTCTTCACGTTCCCAACTCTCAGACCATGTGTTTCTGAATCACTTAAATTTATTTGTCAGCCAAACCCAGGCTGTCTGTGTAGCCTGCTGCACTGCCATCTCCTTTGTTAATATATCATCTGCCCATAGCCCATGACCCTTTCCTCGATTCCCACACCCATTCTTTCAAAGAGACCCCTATCCTGCAGCCACAAGTGTCTCTACTCAACAACTGATCATTCAGAGACAGGATTGTGATGCCTGGATACATATCCTCGCAGGTAACACCAAACCCTAACCCCTCCATTCCTTACGTTTGAAGATTGATCATTAACTGTTTCATAATCATCTGTCTTCATTGTGTGAGAACCATCTCTGCAAGGTAATCCATTCAGTGACCAGCCACCTTGCTCTCCTGCCATTGTCTAAGTTATGTTGGCATTTAATTCAGTCTCAAATTGGAAATGAAGATGGTTGTTGCAAGTGTTGGTCTTGTTCTAGAAGTGTTAACATCGAGGTTAAGTCACAGGCAGTCAGGATAGAAATTTTCCATGTGCAGACCTTCTTTTATCCCTTTTTAGATAACGAGCAGTGCCAGAATATATTGGAGGATTAGAAATATTGCCCTTGCTTGAATGTGAGGAGAAGAATAAATCAGGCAATTAGATGCCAGTCATTTTAATAATGGTGGTGGAAAAACATTGATTTTGTTTTGTTTAAATAGCTACCTTTAAAAATGGAGTAACCAAAGGAAAGGCAACATGGAGCAAACCATATTTGACTAACTTGATTCATGTATTTTACAGCAGACATTGAGGATAGCTGATACCACTGCTGTTGTGTATGTGATGTTCAAAACGATTTTAGTAAAGTACACATATTTACTTGTCACCAGTATGTATGCAAAATTGCCTCAGCAATTAAAAAAATAATAAATTGGACTTTAATCGCCAGACTGGAGGGGATTATTTTATTTGTGTGTATATATATATATATATATATATATATATAGGAGTTATTTTTCATTTATATATTATATAAATAAATAAAAAATATCTCTCAAGGCCACTGGTGATTCTGAAATACACTAATCGCTTGGGCTTAGTCATGCAGGCCATAATTTCAAAATGTATAGATGGCACAATTCAATGAGGAAAGTAATAGATTTCAAGAGGACATAGACAGGATGGTAAAATGGGCAGACAAATGACAGGTTCCGCCTTTCTGTACGTTCATAGCTGATCTTTGACCTGAATTTATTTTTGTGCCCTAGCTCCATATTCCTCACTTGATGTTGGAATCCAAAAAAAAATCTTTGAATGCATTCACTCACTGGATCCCACAGCTTACTTGATATGTTAATTCCAAAGATCCACAATTCCACAGTCAACGTTGTAGTCCTTTGGTCTATCATGTCCATGTCAGTCAATCCTTATGCGAAGAAATTTCTCCTCATCTCAGCACTGAATGATCAACTTAGTATTACATTGCCTAACTAGTAACTTGACAGGGGAATCATCCCCTGCACAGCCTCTCTACACTGTCAAGCCTTCCACAGAATTGTATGATTCAATCTGATAACTTCTCATTCAGCTGAAGTCCAGAAAATATACACTCATTCTATTCTCTGCTCATTCTAAGAATTATTCTAGTGAATCTCGCTCTACCCCTTCTAAGGCAAGTACATTCATTGTTAAACATGAATACCAAACCTGTATGCAGTAACCTGGGTGCATCACAAAAGCTCTATACAGTTCTACCAAGATGTCCTAACTCATGTCGTTCATCCCTCTTCTTGTAAGATATAGAAGCAGATGTAGACCTTCAGCCATTCAGTCTGCTCCATCATTCAATAAAATTGTGACTGACCTGATAAATCTTAACTCCACTTACCTGCCTCCTCCCCATAACCCCTGATTCCTTTACTGATTAAAAATCATACTGAATAAATACCCCAGCCGCAATAGCCCTCTGGGGTAAAGCACACCACAAATTCGCAGCCCTCTGAGAAAAGAAATTCCTCCTAGTCTCTGTCCTAAATGTGTGACCCTTTGTTCTAAGATTATTCCTGCTGGTCCTTGATTCTCCCATAAAGATTCTCTTACACTAATCAAATTGGTCTTTCTGCATCTACCCTGTCAAGCGCTCTAAGAATGTTGTATGTTTCATTAAAGTCATCTCTCATTCTTCTATACCCCAACAAATGCAGGCACAATTGACTCAACACTGCCTCATAAACAGTTCCTCCACGCCCTGGTATCAACTAATGAATATTCTCTAGACAGTCTCCAATGCTAATATATCTTTCCTTAGATAAGGGGTCCAAAACTGTTCACTGTTCCAGCTGTGGTGTGACTAGTGTCTTATGCAGTTTTAACAAAATCTCCTTAATTTTATACTCTATTCCCTTTGAAATAAAGGCCAGCATTCCATCTGCTGTACTTGAATACAAGACTCTCAAATACCTCTTCTGTAGTTTTCTGCAGTTGTTTCTCCTCTTTTCTTCCTGCCAAAATGCATACTGCCTTTGAATCCTTGAATATCCCCTTGACTAAAAACCATCATAGAATTTATCTTCCCAATTGCTTGGAGCACATCTGTTAACCTTTATGCTTTCTGCACAGTTGATTCATCAGAATGTTCCAGGGCTGACTGATTACAGTTACGTTAATTGAATAATCATGTTTAAATTAATGAAGAGTATAACTAAACACTGTTGCTGGTGACTGAAGGATTGATATCCAGAAGATCCAAATTTAAAGTGACTGGCAAAAGAACCAGAGGTCACATGAAGAAAAGTATTGACATGGCAACCTCGATTATCCAAATTTCGCAATATCCAAACAAGATTTCAGGGTCCCGATGCTTGGGTAAATTGTCTTATCTGAACATTCAATTGCCCAAACAAAATACTCCCCGCCCATGTCATTCGGATAATCAAGTTTGCCCTGTGTATGCAGTAAATGGTTAGGCTTTGTATTTACTGCTTAATGTAGGTTCACATTCAATTGTCATGTTTCTAAAGAAGATTGGACAGATACTTAAAAAAGAAAAAAAATCCCCAAGAAACGGGGAAAGAGGGGGAGCCATGAGTCTAATTGTTCGCTGAGAGCCCTAGCGTAGACTTGATTGACAAATAACCCCCTGTCCCCTACTATTTCTAAGATTATATAAGTTGCATGACTGGGCTGGAACAGAATGCGAATGACTCATTCAAAACCATCATGGAATGAGGAATTGAGACTGTTTGTCAAAAATTGAAAAGCAATTATTTTATAGAACAGATCAGTTTCCATTGTACAGAAAGTCATGAGAAGAAATAGCTAGCTGATACAGAGCAAGAAGATCTAAACACACACATTGTCTGACAAAAATGGTTTGGGTATAAAACTAAAACTTAGTTTTGAATTCCAGATACTGCCCTGGGGGTCCAGACTCAGACTTTGAATATTCAACTCAATCTTACACAGGGTATGAGGTAAGAAACACGTGTTACCAGCACCTTCGGGCAATTTACCAACAATCACCTCCAGGCAATTTACCAACAATCGCCTGGTATCTTTCAAACTACCTGGTATCAGTAAGTTTGGCATGCATGCATGGATTAGGGAAGGTGTGTGGAGAGGAGTAGGAGTTGGAGCAGGTCATGGAGATGGTGCAATACACACGTGGGGACAGTGGCAGGGAGGAGGCTTACATGCAGACCTTCCTCTCCCCATATCCACTGCCGCCATTACACTCCCCCTCTCCAAATATATAATGTTTATGTTCATGTAAAATCTGAAAACCTAAAATGATTTATGATTATTACCTTGGGTCTAGTTGGCGAATTGTCTCCTAAATCTAATATTCTGTAAGGACTGTTTTTGTTTGCAAACTTGCCCAATTTTGAGCATTATACATTTACCTGTATTCCCTTCAAAATAGCCAACCTCAATGAGAGCCATACGTGCAAGATATGACCCCTACTTACAAACAAGACACCGCGTGGAGCAGGTATGTTCAGTTCAAGGTTTGTCATTTGCCTCTGTCAGAGGGATCAAAATCCGTTTCTCTCTCTCCCCCTCTTCCCCCTCTCTCTCTCTCTTCTCTCTCTCTCTCTCTCTCTCTTCTCTCTCTCTCTCTCTCTCTCTCTCTCTCTCTCTCTCTCTCTCTCTCTCTCGCACCCTCACCCCCCCCCCCACATACTTTGTTTGGAGTTATACACAGAACTGTACCCCAAACCTCCCTTCCCCAGATAACCTGTCCAACATTGTCCTGTACTGGGCAAAGGTGGAAGCTGTCAAAATTTTGCAGTAAAAAGTTGTGTGCGTGTGTGTGCTGTTTGGAGACTCACCCCCCCAAAAGACAGCAGCAGCAGTCTTGTTGGACAGGGTTGGGGGCCTGGACAGGGGTGGGGGGGGGGCAGTGTTGATCGGGGTTGGGATGCGGCTGGGGGTGATGTTGGATTGGGTGGGGTGGGGGTGCTTGTGCTGCTGCATCATCTCCTGAACAGGGAGTAGACTTAAAAAAACTCTGAGCCCCAGAGGAAAGGCATTTAATCGATTAACCGAATAATCGAGTATCCAAACGAAATAGTGCTCGCCCATCTCGTTTGGATTATCGAGGTTCCTCTGTATTTGAAATTATGGCGCCAGCACCCTGTGTTTCATGTGACATTCCATATATGAGAGATGTTACTTTGCAGAGCTTTGACTGTGGTTATAGTTGGAGTGTGTTAATTATTTTTGATATCAAAATCAAGCAGTGAAGCAGCTTTATTGGTCCCAGCTCTTGAACTGGTGTCTCATCTCTCTCTGGAAGGGTCTGTCTAGTGGTCTTGGCTGCTTTTCAACAGAAATGTAAAACAATGATGACAGTATAAAGTGGAAAAGATTCTTGGTGAAATGACAAGATATGTGTTGGTGACCCACAGCAGCACCTATTTTGGGATAAGGAACTGGGAGGACTTGATCAAAAACCATGGAAATAGGGGCAGGCATAGGGCTTAGACTCTTGAGCTTGCTCTGCCATTTAATAAGATCATATTGATTTCTGACCTCAACTGCATGGTCTTATTTGCAAACCTTGATGCCATTGAGTTAAAAATATATTGATTTTAGCCTAACATATGCAACACTGAGTATCCACAACCCTTTCATATGAAGAATAACAAATAATCATAAACCTCCAAATGAAGTAACTTTCATATCAGTCCTGTGTAGCTGACCCCATATCCAGAGACCCTTAGCTTTTTATTCTCCATGCGGGGAAATCAACATCCTAATAACTAATTGGTTAAGGTCTCTCAGCAGTAATTATGTAATCTAGATTTTGCACGTTGTGTCGGATCAATGAGGAGTCATGGAGCAGTGTTGCAGGTTCCAAATGATATTTAGAGGAAATGTGAATGTGGAGCAAAGTTTTAGTACTGTAATTAATAGTAATGTAAACAAGTCTCTGCATTTAGGCTTGCCGATGTGATACTTCTACTCTCCACTTTTCCTCCATTTCTCTCGTATTTTAGTTGAAACAGTTGGGACACAGTGTGGACAAGGTTGAGTTCATTGTGATGGGTGGGACTTTTATGGCACTACCAGAAGAATACAGGGATTACTTCATCCGTAACCTGCATGACGCGCTCTCTGGTCACACCTCCAACAATGTGGCAGAGGCTGTTAAGTAAGTAATGAGTTTAAAGGTTTTCATTGGATTGATGAAATAGAAAACATCTTGTATTATTGGACTTGGAGACTGTGATGGATGTGTGTTGCTTGGATCTGTTCCTCTGCTGATTTCATTGGTTGAAATAATGGTTGTAGAATTGCCTCACTCCCAACCTCACATGTACACACGCAGGCACGCACACTCTTACATATGCACGTAGGTGCACGCACACACACACTTTCCAAGTCTGTTCATTCATGCAATGTTTCGATTATGACGTGCTCAATTCCTGAAAATCACTTGCTATTCCTGCAGTTGCCATTCATTTCCAGCAGAGGGAAGCCCAAATCCTCTCAACTGCTAACTTTGTTCAGACACAATGACACAATCTCACAGCTTCTCACATAACATGAACTGTAGATCCTGTTAGCTGCTGATGTCAACTAGCTGACTGAGTCCTCACATGTACTGGCATTAGTTGTTTCACCCACAGTTACTGGCCTACATTTAGCTGCAAACATAGTGGCTCAATAGTTAGCACTGTTGCCTCACAGCGCAAGGTTCGATTCTAGCCTCGGGCGACTGCCTGTGTGGAGTTTGCACATTCTCCCCGCTAAAGGTAGTGCACAGGATGTCACTCCAGCTGGGTGCATTGTCCTGGAGGATGTTGAGCTTCTGGGCAGGATTAGCTGACTGAGATTATGTAATTTGGAGAAAGTGAGGACTGCAGATGCTGGAGATCAGAGCTTAAAAATGTGTTGCTGGAAAAGCGCAGCAGGTCAGGCAGCATCAAAGGAACAGGAGAATCGACGTTTTGGGTATAAGCCCGTCTTCAGGAATGAGGAGGGTGTGCCAAGCAGGCTAAGATAAAAGGTAGAGAGGAAGAACTTGGGGGAGGGGCATTGGGAATACGATAGGTGGAAGGAGGTTAAAGTGAGGGTGATAGGTCGAAGAGGGGCTGGGGCGGAGGCTGGGAAGAAGATTGCAGGTCAAGAAGACGGTGCTGAGTCTGAGGGTTGGGACTGAGAAAAGGTGGGAGGAGGGGAAATGAGAAAGCTGGAGAAATCTGCATTCATCCCTTGTGGTTGGAGGGTTCCTAGGCGGAAGATGAGGCGCTCTTCCTCCAGGCGTTGTGTTACCATGGTCTGGCGATGGAGGAGGCCAAGGACCTGCAAGTCCTTGGTGCAGTGGGAGGGGGAGTTAGTGTTCAGCCACGTGGCACACCCTCCTCATTCCTGAAGAAGGGCTTATGCCCAAAATGTCGATCCTCCTGTTCCTATGATGCTGCCTGAGGTTAAGTAATACCTGCACTGTTTTACAGTTACATAATAAAATAGCATTTTCAGCAAAGCTTCCCAGGTTCATTATGCTAGCCATTGCTACCACTCCATGTAACTGCTGTCATAGACTTAGAGTCATCGAGGTCCACCGCACAGAAAAGGCCCTTCAGCCCATTGAGTCTAGGCAATTCAAAAATAAGCACCTAACTATTCCAATCCTATTTTCCAGCATTTGGTCCATAGTCTTGGATACCTTAGCATTACAAGTGCACATCTAAATACTTATTAAATATTCTGAGGATTTCTGTGTTCCTTCTTGTAATCCCCTCATAATTTTATATATCTCAACAATGTCCCTTCTCATCTCCTTTGCTCTCCGGAAAAGAACACATCTGCCCAGTGTCTCTTCATAATTGAAGCTGTCCAACCCAGGCAACATCCTGGTAAATCTCCAGTGCTATCTCATCCCTGTTATATTATGAATTCCAGGGCTCCATGCTGTACTCCAGCCATGGCCTAACCAACTTCTTTTTTTAACTGTTCCAACATAATCTCTCTGCTCTTAAACTCTATGCCCTAATTAATGAAATCAAGTATACCATATGCCTTTTTAACCACTTTATCTATCTGTCCTGAGGGACCAGTCTACATGCACACTAAAGCCCCGCTAATCCTCAATGCTTTGCAGGGTTCATTGTGCATTCCCTTGAGTATTGTGTGGCAAGATTGGGCTGGTAGAGAACCTTTGTTTTCCAAATATTCTCTCGTACACCTCTGTGAATATACCAATGATAATTTGCAGCTCAGTTTAACCAATGAGATGAAACATGTCCTCTTGCTCACTATGATGGTTTGAAGAGAATGATTCTGGACTGAATCAAATTCCTACTCGACTTCACACAGAAGAAACGTCCTATAAATTTGACACTATGAGAGAAGTGTTTGGAATGGAGATAGTCTAATTAGAGCATTTAACTGAACCAGTGACTTGTTGCTCATGACCCAGGTTTAAAGCTGTGCTGTTACAGGAATATGTTCTGCAAATGTAAATGTGTTGGAGGCAATTAACTGAATGATATCTGGAATGAAAAAGTTGACTTAAGTGGGTAGGTTGGACTGGCTAGCTTATTTCCACTAGAAGAGTGAAGGGTGACTTATTTGAAATGTGTAAGATCCTGAATGGTCTTAAAAAACTGTTTTTGCTTATGAATCATTCAAGAACTATGGGACAGTTTAAAAAGTAGCAATCACCCTTTTGGGACAAAGATGAGGAAAATTTATTTTCTGTGTGTTGTGACTTTTGGAATCCTCTGCCTTAAAATGTGGTCGAAGCAGGATCATTGAATATTTTTAGGAAAGAAGTGGATAGATTTTTGTTCGGATAAAGCATCCAAGAATTTCAGGGTTAGATAAGAATGTGGAATTCAAAATACAGGCAATCAGCAATTTTGAGTGGTTTTAAAGTGCCAAAAAGTTGTCTTCTCTTCCTATTTAGTATCTTCGTATGCTTATTGACACTGAATCCTATCAACTCTCCTTGCTGTAACTTTAAACAGGATGCTACAAAGGAGATGGAGCCATGGGAATTTGTATTTATATAGCATTGCCCATGTGCAGGAAAGCAAGTAGTTCTTTTCTCTTGCAACACTTCAAGGAATAGTACAGTTTAGGCAAAAACGATACAGTAGACACCAAACTGCTAGGAGCGCTCAAAGTTTTGACGCAATCTTTGAAGGTGGGTATTGATTTTGTTTGCTGGATCAGAATGGCAGAAATTTCATGAACAAGGAAATTGTGAAGTCTTGTGGGTAGTGGGGGAGCACAGGGGCAGGTTTAATTCTAAACAGCATCATTGAGCTGCACACAGGTTGTCTACATTTGGATCCTGTCAATCTGCTATTCATAGAAATTCCTTAGATTGTAGATTTTAAACTATGACGTGGCAACTAGGAAACGACAGTGAGACTGTTCAAAGGAAAAACTAGAAACAGAGCCGTGATAGTGTGTCAAGTCCAAGGTACAGATTATGAAAGGAGTGTAGTAACCAGAGAGTAGAAATGACTCAGAACCTGGAAGAGAGAAATTCCGAGATCAGTCCAACCACAGATCCTTTGGAGGGCAAGATAATCATGCCACTGACCATTGAGCAGCATATTGATAGTATAGTTGAGAAACAGACCCTTGAAGGACAAGACTGTCCAGCTAGCCGTCAAGACACTGACTTGTGAAGAGGGGAATGTTGAGGGAGCAGATTAATTACTGACCCCTTGAGGGGAGGAGTGTCTAGAGAGCAATCTAGACATGGAGTCCTGTATTGTCCTCTATGAAGGGTTGCCCATGTGTTGGGAAGTCTGTCATCTTGACTAGGCAGGGTGTTCCAGACAGGGCTGATCGATTGCAAAGCAGCAGAGGAAAAATGGCAAAAGTATTAAGCAAGCTGACACTATTGTCCAGAAACATTGCAGATTCTAATTTCCATGAAATCATTCAGAAGCATTGACTGGAAAGTGGGACACTGCCTTGGTTTTACAGCCAGTGACTGAGATAATTATTGATACAACTTTTAAGACGACAGTGTCCTTTGTCATTTTCATTGAAGAAGTAATTTTTCTGCAGTCAGATTTTAACAAGCTTCTGTTTCAACACCTGCTCAAATTGAGAAAGTGGTGATTGAATATTGATTGGCATAGTATACCATTTATTAATACAGATTTTTATGATTTTTTTATTCAGTGGGATATTTAATGTTTTGATGTTTAGATTCTAAATAATAACTTTTTTAATGAACCATCAATCTGAAACCATGTATGAGATTATTGTGGGCGAATCAAAAAAGATAATAGTTGGCTGGACAAAGATGTGAAAGTTGATCAGTCATTCCTATAGACCAACAGATTCAAATAGCCAGCAATGCTTGTATATGGTGAATATGAAAAGTTAGCTGCAGGGTAATGTTGTGTTGTGCTAACCATTCTCTATCACATTTCATGTTCCAGCGCTTACATTTGTTCTGAGACTTCAACGGCTGGGCAATATTAATCAATGGTGTTGGCCATCCCAAATCAGATCCCTCCCTGTGGCACGTCTCGTGTTGCATTAAAACAAAGGAGTCCTGACTGCTGCATGAATCAAGTACATTTACCTATCACCCTCCCTGTACTCCCTGAAATACAATGTCACTGCTCCTCGAAACCTTTGACTCTGGTCTTGCATGCATCTCCAGTTTTAATCCAAGAGTGTGGTGCTGGAAAAGCACAGTAGGTCAGGCAGCATCCGAGAAGCAGGAAAATTGATGTTTCGGGCAAAAGCTTTTCATCAGGAATCATTCCTGATAAAGGCCTTTTGCCCGAAACGTCGAGTTTCCTGCTTCTTGGATGCTGCCTGACCTGCTGTGCTTTTCCAGCACTGCACTCTTGACTCTAATCTCCAGCATCTGCAGTCCTCACTTTTGCTATTTTAATCCCTCAACTGTTGGAAGCCATTGCTTTAAGTTCAGATGTCCCCTCCTAACCCTTTCCCACTGTCTTCATCTAATTATTGTCCATCTCTTTGTCCCAGTGTTTTGATACAGTTCTTAGTGTATTTCTCGAATTTTTGATTGGTTATTAATTTTAGACTGATCCCATTATCATGAAACATCTCGGAATGTTTTACTATGTCTGGTGAAAGCTAATATATAACGGCAAGGTATTTTCTATTATTGATAGTCAGTGACTAGTACTGAGTTAAATCATAATCAGTTTGAGCCAGTTAAAACCAGGGAATGAGCAGAGTAATCTCATGATAGTCCTTGTAACTATTTGTGTGGGTGAAGGATGGCCTTCACAGGAAAGATTAGGTTTGTTTCCTCCCTCCATAATCTGCCTTTCATGTTTCTGGCAGTGGTGATGACTGTGATCAGTATTTGAAGCTGAGTGTATGATTGATGTAAGCTGAATATACCAGTGATCCAGCATTATGTGAGAGACACTTATTGTTTTAGCATTACTGCTGACCAGATCAATAGTTTTAAACTGATTTCAGGTACTCTGAACGCAGCAATACCAAGTGTGTTGGCATTACCATTGAGACCAGACCAGACTACTGCCTGAAGCGCCATCTCAGTGACATGCTGCAATATGGCTGTACACGCCTGGAGATTGGGGTACAGAGTGTCTATGAGGATGTAGCCAGAGATACTAACAGGTGGGGAATTTTTCAGAATCCAACCAGTTGACTTTGTAATTGTCAAAACTGCCACTGCTGCTTTGTATCTTATGAACAGGAATAGATCATTTACCTTCTCAAGTTTGTTCTGCCATTCAGTTGGTTTATATTAATCTGTGGTCAAACTCTACATCTTCCTTTACTCAATTTTTCATAATAGCTTCGAATTTAAAAAAAAATCAATCTCTGGTTTAAAATGTAACAATTAAGAACATAAGAAATAAGAGCTAGAGAGCTTTATGCAACCCTTGGGATCCTTTCCACCATTCATAAGATCATGACTGATCGTCTAACCCAACACTGCCTTCCCTCTCAATCACTTAATGCGGAGGAATCCATTGATCTCTGACTTGAATATATTTAGAGCAATCACAGTCCCTGGCGTGAAAAATTCCTAAGATTTACAACAATTTAACTGAAGAAGTGTTTCCTCACTTCAGCCCTAAATGGCAGACTCCCTCATTCTGAGTCTATGGTGCCCAGACTGTTCACAGTATTCCAGTTGGTGTTGAGTCAGGACCTTGTGTAAATGAAGGATAACTTCTGGCTCCTTCTATTCTAGTTCTCTAGATATTAAGACCAGCATTCCATTATATTTAGATTTTTGTTCTCTGTCTGTTCATGACAGTGTGATGGTCTGTGTACATGGATGCCGAAGATCTCTGGTTCTTCTAGCTTTTCCCCATTTTGAAATTGAAGCTGAAAATGTGTTGCTGAAAAAACTCAGCAGGTCAGGCAGCATCCAAGGAACAGGAAATTCGACGTTTCGGGCATAAGCCCTTCATCAGGAAATTTCCTGATGAAGGGCTTATGCCCGAAACGTCGAATTTCCTGTTCCTTGGATGCTGCCTGACCTGCTGCACTTTTCCAGCAACACATTTTCAGCTCTGATACTCCAACATCTGCTGACCTCACTTTCTCCTCCCATTTTGAAATTACCTTGATCTGTCCTTTTTAGGCACTAAACATTTGTCACACTATTGCACATTCACTCATTCAATCTATCTTTATTGCCATTTTATGCTGACACCTACACTGCTATCTGTCTTTGAGGTATTGGCAACTAGATATGTGGCTTTCTGTCCTGTTAGCCAAACCATTAGTGAATTCAAAGAATAGTTGAGGCAGCAGAGACCCTTGTGTGAAGCCACTGGTTACATCCTGCCAATTAGACTACCTGCTGTTATCCACACTGTCTAGCTTCTTCCGCTCTGCCAATTTTCTAACCAGATCAGTGACCAACCAGGTGAGCATTGGAATAGTCAGAGATTATGAAAGTATAAGTGAGCATTTCAGTAGCAGGACATATTGAGATCGAGTAAAGTCAGATAATGTTATAAAACTGAAAAGACTTTTGATTGTGATAAGACATATTGAGAGAGTGATTAGCAATGGATTCCTCTGCATTAAGTGATTGAAAATATATGGGATCTTGGGCTGTATATTGATATTGAGCATAAAAACAGGGTAGGTCTAATTAGGCTAGAATATTGTACCAGATTTTGGTCTTCACACATCAGGAAGAATGTGAAACCTTAAGAGGGTGCAAAAAAAACTTAACTGAGCTGTGAATGAGGAATTTTAACTGCAAGCTTTGATTGAAGGAGCTGGTGCTGTCCTTGTTGGAGCCAAAGATTTTTAGGGGATGTGAATGAGATTAACCTCTGCTTCTCTTCTTTCTTCAGGGGTCACACAGTTAGGGCTGTGTGTGAGTCTTTCCAGCTGGCAAAGGATGCTGGCTTTAAAGTTGTGGCACACATGATGCCTGACCTTCCTAATGTTGGCCTGGAGAGAGACATCGAACAGTTCATTGTGAGTGTCCATCAGTTGGGTTCTTCTTTGACGAAGCAATTGATATAACCTTCACTATCCAACAGTGTCTTCGTTTTAAATGTAGAAAGATGTTTGATGGCCTGATCAACTCAACAGTATACATGAGTCTGTGTCACTGAAAATCTTTGCAAACTGCAGGAGCAGATAATCATGCTTTTGTTAGCTGTTTAAAGAGCACTCCAGTTTTCTTTGTAATTCGGTAACGTCTATTAATTTCTTTTCCAGCCATGGATCCAAATGCCTTTTGAAAGTTAAGATTAAAAATTATTCCACCACCCTTTCTAGTGGTACATTCCAGATCAAAATTATCTGGAACTGGGGCAAAAGAAACAATTCCCTGGGTGCGGGTGTTATTGACAGGCATGCTTGGGCACTCCAGAATGAAATTGAGAGTCAACCACATCAGTGGGGACTGGAATCAGGTAAAGGCAAAGCTTCTTTCCCTAAGCAGCACATCAGTTATGATTTTGTAACAATTCAACAGCTTTATTAGCAGCTTTTAGCATGCTTAACACTTAAGCATTCGTGGTGCTAATATGTTATGCGGTTATCATCAAAAAACTACACTGTAAGAAATCATGAATGGTTTATTCTGTAAGGAATTTAGGACCATTTTGTTAAGTTTGATTGCATATGTTCCTCCAGTTTTTTTCCAGCAGTGGTTTTCTGTGAAAGTGTTATTCTCCAAGTAAGTTGAGTCATTTTGTAGTATCATAATATTCATGCAGTAATTTATGGTCCTCAGTAAAGACTTTCCCCCCCCCCGCCCCTTCCAGCTTGGTTCTATTGATTTTATAATAGGAAGACTGCTTTTTGTAAATCCAGATTCTCTGAGAGTGCATTTGCATTAAATGTTTATGCTTATGCAAAATGGTTTTGGCTTCACAACATTGTAAACAGGGTGTCAGGGGTGGATCATTCTGACCAATGTGATTGTCTTTGTTAGGAAGTCCATTTCGCTTTGGTTCTGTTTTAAGGAGGCTATGACTCCAGATTCTGTTGTACTGGCAAGTTAACTATCAATTTGTCTTCAAGTGAAACTGCTTTGTAAGATGCTGGAGTTTCAGTCAGCATTTAGCATAACTACTTGTTCAGATTCTGGTAACAAAATGGATATAAGCAGCACCATCAGAACTGAGGAAATGTAAGAACTCTACTCAAGTGGAGGAAGGCCACTTAAAATATGTCAGGCTATCTTTGTACTGTGAAATGAGGAGTATCAGATATTATATTTTAAAACTAAATGAATCATTCCAAATGAGAGACAACAGCAGTAGTTAAGGGGGAGCACTCTTCCCTCTGTTGCTGAGTTTGAGTTGATTGAGCCAAAAACCTTGGAAACCTTTTTGACAGTTATAGCTGTCTGAAGTGAATGAGCTTGTCTCCGTCAATTTCCAAGTAGTTGGCATTTCACTGAGCTTTAGAAGAAATCATTAAAAATTGGTACAAAAGTACCTTTTTCAACCTTTAAAGACAGTTCTGCTGTTGAGTAAAAGAATTGTTGATTTTCTAGTTGAACTTCACTTTCCTACAATATCTCTTTATCATTTGATTCTCTTTCTGTCCAGCAACCCATTAATTTTGGTCTTTCAGATTCTCAGAACTGAGTCTTCACAGCGTCCTCAAGTAGAGAATTTCAAAGATTGACAACGCTCAAGTGAAAAGATTTCTCCTCATTTAATTCTAACATGTCTAACCCCTCGTTTTGAGTCTGTAAAGCTCCATTTCCACTCCAGCATTTATTATGAATTGTCTTAACAATTTTATGCATTTCAATTTGATCACATCAATCTTGTAAACTCAAGGGAACACAGACCTAATCAATCCAGTCTCTCCTTGTAGAGCATTCACCTCAATAAAGGAATCAATCTACTGTTCTCGCCACAATTAATCCTTTGGTAAGAAAGGCAAATAATGTTGAATCTGCCACAAACTTAACAATCTCTGAACATTGAAAAGTTAAAAGCACCATATAGGGTGCTGGCAGAAGGACTTTACTGAAGATGTGGTTCAAACCATGCCTGTGACAGAGTGGAAGAAAGTTTTTACTCTGTTCAAGATTTTTTCTGGACAGTGACACCAGAGATGAAAAATGAGATTTAAAAGTTTCATTCCTTTATCAGTCATATCACTTGGTTTGCTTAAAAATTTAAGGCAGAGTATATAAAACAGCATAAGCTCTAAGAAAATAGGACACCCTGTGTGTAAAGAGACAGACAGTCACTGAATAAATGAAACAGTGACAGAATAGGAAACAAATAGAGAGCGAGAGGAAAAATAATGCTGAGAAAGGTAAGAGTAACAGAAAAACAGAGAGGCACAAGCAAGATGGGAAAACATAGTGAGCTGACAGGCATTGGATAAGGAAATGGAAGACAAGATTATAATAAAAACAAACTTGAGATGGAGTCCCTTCCTGTGAAATCAGTGAAGGCTGAAAACCAACCTGAACCATTAGAACTCCGTGTGGTTTGATGTCAGATTATGTCTGATTACTGCAAAACACATTGAGACACGTTACTACACTGAAGGTGCTATATAATTATAAATTATTATTTAACCAGCAAATTAATCTTTTTATGTTGAGTCTGCATGTATTGTTCTGGAGTGGCATTTTCTGCCCTTCAGGAGAGGTAGGGAGATAAAAGAAACTCCCCCAGTACCTGCAGTAAACATTGAACCATGGCTAGAGGTTAAAGCTTAAAACCAAGCATTCCAGTCAAATTTAAAAACACACAGGTCTTGGCTTGTGATAGACAGTTTGGTTGTAGATGCAAGACTGAGTTTTGCACGATTAAGTGATAGCACTGTGCATTGGTGTTGTTCGAGCCCCTGCTAAATTGGCAACACTCCGCTTCTCCCAAAATATTATATGGCTGCTGCTGTGTGGGAACAGTAGCACTCGTGATATCTTAGTTACAACATGGCTGAATGGGACAAACCCACTCGATCAGTGATCTTTTCTTTTCTGTTATTTTCAAATGTTTCTACATCTTTTATGATTATCTCAGTTTTGGAATACATAGACTCAAGATGAAACCATTTCAGGTTCCACAGATGCTGTCAGATTTGTTGGGTTTTTTCCAGTACTTTCTATTTTTAGGATAGTGTGTCCGGTAATATTTAATAGAATCCCATTGACTAAAAGGGCAAAAATAAAACAATGGAAGTTCGATCCTTCCCAATGCTGACAACCTGATTTATCGAAGAAATTGAAATTATTTACCGTACCTAAACATGGCCTTGAGGATCTTAACCAGCGATATTCAGCAATAATGATTAGTATTATTCTTTTCCTTGTTCTTGTTGGTTTTTTTTCCCCAAAGCATAACTTCTAAATATTCAGGTCTCTGATTCTCAATGACAAATACAGTTAATACTCAACCTTATGGAACATACCCATGCTCAAGATGTGATAAAAATGGGAGTGTGTTTTATTGTTTGATCTTGGGACGAGGCAGTGGGCGTATGTTATCATGCTTCATTTTGGAGAGTAGCAGTAGCTGTGTTTCATTGTTTGATGATAAAATGTTACAGTGGATATGAGTTTTTAAAAATCTTTTATTATTGCAATAATGCACTCACCTTGTTCTTCCTTTCAGCATGATACGGATGAGGTTATTTTTTAGGTTGGGACCATGCACAGCCAATGTGTAAGATCAGGGTTCTGGGTCTTTTCATTCAAAGTAGTGTTTCTCAGTTGAATTAGATTCAATTGATTTGAATTTTGCTCCAAAATTTGTAATGTTACCAAATTTGAAATGGAACACTCCGGATTAATCTTATATGGAGAGAAGGGGAGAGACAACAATTTCCATAAAACAACAGATACTGGCATGGGTTCAGTAAGCTGAAATGGATCTTTCTGTCCCTCTTATTACAATATCCAAAAGGCATCTCGGTGGTTACATGAGTAGGAACAGTTTAGGGATGTGGGCCAAATGCTGGCAAACGGGACTACATAAATTTAGGATATCTGGTTGGCATAATCAAGTTGGACCAAAGGGTCCATTTCCATGCTGTACAGCTCTGTGACTCCAAATGAGCCTGTTTAGCATGGTGTTGTTTGATCAGTTCAGTTTTAATGAGCAATAAGCCGATAAATTGGTTGTCATTGAGATGATTGTAGTGCAGAGATTAAATCAACTGCTGACCTCTATTAACAAATTTTAATTTCAATAAATCTGACTCTTGAGGCATTTCATTGATAACTGATAAACACAACACCATCAACTAGATCTATACTTGATTGTTTGGGTATTAAAAAGCAATGATAATGCCAAACACATAGATAAACCTGGCACAGACATCATGAACAAAGAGCTGGTGTGCACGTATTCCATTAGGACAATCCTGCTCCATTATAATGACAGGTAGTTCAAAATTTATCAAAATAATCTCTGTAAAATATCTAGGTTTCATGGATTATAATTAACTGGTTAGTCTACCTGAACCATAGCCAATATGTGATTGGTCATGATTACATCATGGGATAAATCCCCCAAGATTTTTACACCAGCACTTGTACTGCAATTTGCAGTTCTGCTGCTGTGATTTTCTGTAGAGTTAGGGAAAATTCCACTCTAACTGGGACTGATAAGTTTATCTGTTTTATTGACATCCTCACACAGACTCAACTGTCCCCCCAAAGGATTTTACTGCACATTAAACTTTATTAATCTCTCTGTATATTTAGATTAATCCAAAAAAAGGAAGTATTCTTAATGCATGCAGGCGATCTTGTAACCCAGTAAAAGTTATATTTTAGATTGCTGCTCATTGGGTATTACAGTTATACTGTTCTCCCTAACTGCAATCTGTTTCATTCTATGCAACAACTTCATAAATGTACAGAAAAGTCTCAAGCTATTTCACCAAGCTAAAGAATAAAATTCTAAGCAGATGACAAAAATGATAGAGGCAGAGAAGTGTTTTAAGGAGGAGAAGATGATGAAATAATTTAAGCATCTCCAGCTTAGGTGATTGAAGACTAGGCTGCTAATGATGTCACCATAGTGAAAGATTCTTGAGGTCAGATTCAGAGGAATGAGATTTGAGGAGGGAGTGTTGTAGGATTGGGTGTGGTTAAAATCACAGACCTACTCACTCACCTGAGTAGTATTCACTTACGTGAACCATTTATATTGGGATTTAATAAAAGGGTCATAATAGTATCATGATGGTGCATTTTCCAGTGAATTATGCTATTTGATGTGTTGCAGGAGTTCTTTGAGAATCCAGCATTCCGCCCTGATGGTATGAAGCTGTATCCTACACTTGTGATCCGTGGCACTGGACTTTATGAGCTCTGGAAAACTGGCAGATACAAGAGTTATTCACCCAGCACACTTGTGGATTTGGTGGCTCGGATCCTTGCACTCGTTCCTTCGTGGACACGGGTGTATCGTGTTCAGAGGTACTTAATAGTGACATCTTCCATCAGGTTCTAAAGAACACTTCTTTTTGCCTGGTTGTAGCCAAATTTGCTTTCCTTATGATAGAATACTCAGCAAAAAAAAAATCACACTGCGAATGTTGTCTGTAGAATTCATGTAGTTATTCTGTGTATTGCAAAATATGTTTGCACTTCACTCACAACAGCATGTGGTATGTTACAAAAGATTACTCATTCTTCCCCTGCATGTGTCCCCAAGGGGTTGCATTTTGCCAACCAAGGTTACTTGTTTGACCTGGAAGTAGTCCTAGTACAGAACCTTTCTGCCAACAGAACCTCGTATTGGGATGGTAGAGATAATCTTGATGTGTTTGATGTAGGTTGGATTTTAACAAGGCTTTTGACAGAGTCTCACATAGCATACTGGTCACAACAGTAAGAGCCTTCCTGAAGGAAAGTGGGAGGCTGGATCCAAAATTGGCTCAGTGATCAGAAGCAAAGCAAATCTGAAATACAGAGAAGTTGGTGGAAGAATATGATGGGTCAGTCAGCATCTGAAAAGGAAAAGCTGTTAAATATTTCACTTGCTCAAGAAATGTTAGCTGACCTGTTGTGGATGGGAACAAGAAAGGGCATGCAAGCTTGATGGACCAGTTAGTTACTACTTGCATCAATTTCATGTTTTCATGTGCAGGCGGAGGTCATTCAGTCCATTATGTCTATTACATTGTTCCCTTGGATCACAGCCAATCTGTGCCATTACTACCCCATATATTCATGTCATTAAATGCCTTCATTTTTCTTTAACAATCTTGATTTGATCACCCTTTATTATTTGAAACTTGAGGGGCTACAAGTCAAGTTTATAAGAAACAGAAAACAACAGCAGGAATAGGCCATTTGGCCCCTCTGCTCTGTCATTCATTGTGATCATGGCTGATCATAGAGCTCAATATCCTAATCCTAACCTCCTCTTGATCCCTTTAGACATAAGATCGATGTCTACCTTCTCCTTGAAAACATATAATATTTGGCCTCAACCACTTTTTGTGGTAGTGAATTCCATAGGCTCACCATTCTGAAGAAAGGACCTCATGTCAGTCCTAAAAGGTTTACCTCTTATCCTTAAATTATGACCCCATGAACTCAATCACCATCAATACATCCTTCCTGCACCTAACCTGTCTGGCCCTGTTAGAATGTTATAGGTTTCTATGATATCTTCTTTCATTCTTCTAAACTCCAGTGAATAAAATCCTCATCAACTCCATCTTTGCTCATTTGTCAGTCCTGCCATCTCAGGAATCAATTTGGTAAACCTTCGCTACGCTCCCTCTCTTGCAAGAATATCTTTCCTCAGATAAGGAGACCAAAACTGTACACAATATCACCAATGTCCGAAAATGGAGCAAAACATTTTTTGTTCCTGTACTCAAATCCTCTCACTATAAACGCAAGCATTCAGTTTGCCTCCTTACCTGCCTGCTATACCCTTGTGCTTGCTTTGGCAACTGGTGCATGAGGACACCCAGGTCTCAATTGAATATTCCCCTAACTCAAATTACATTCATATAATAATCTGCATTCCTATTTTTGTAGGTAATCTCACACTTATCCATGCTCTACTGCATCTGCCATGCTTTTGCCCATTAACCCAACTTGTCCAAAATACACTGCAGCATCTCTGCATCCTCCTCACAGTTCAACCTTCTACCCAGCTTTGTGTCATCGGTTATTGCGTTTAGTCCCCTCATCTAAATCATTAATAAATATTGTGAATTGCTGGGCCCTAGTACCAATCCCAGCAGCATCCCGCTAGTTACTGCCTACTATTCAGAAAAAGACCTATTTATTCCAACTTTTTGTTTCCTGTCTGTTAAACAATTTTCTGTCCATCTCAATACACTGCCCCGATCCCACGTACTTTAATTTTACATGTTAACCTATTTTTTTAGGACTTTGTAGAGAATATTCTGGAAGTTCAAATAAACCACATCTGTTGGCTCCGTCTGATCAACTCTAATGCATATCCTCAAAGAATTCCGGTAAATTTGCCAAGCATGATTTCCCTTTTGTAAATTCATACTGACTGTATCTGATTCTGCCACTGTTCTCTCAGTGTACGGCTATAAAATCCTTGATAATGGACTAGCATCTTCACCATTGGCATGCACCACCTGACTAACTGGTCTGTACCAATGGGACGGTCTCCACCTGAACCAATCTGGAACAGTGTTCTAGCGAAAAGGATAAATAGGGTGGTCACTAGGACTTTAAACTTGTGAATTGGGGGGGAAGGGGAAGGCAAACGACAGGAAGTATGATGATAAATAAAAAGGTAAGCAGCAGGTTAGCATGTGTGCAGGAGGGTTTAAGTTCAAGGCAGATGATGAAAGAAGCAAAAAGGAAGGATAACTCAGATATTATAAGAGATGTTGGAAATCATGAGGGCAAAAAAAAACTTTACCTGAATGCTTGTAACATTTGTAACAAGGTTGATGAGTTAATGACTCAAGTTATCGTAAATGAATATGATTTGATAGCCATTACGGACACATGGTTGCAGGATGGTTAACGACTGTGAGTTAAATATTCAGGGTTACCAAACTATTCAGAAAGACAGACAGGAAAGTAAGGGAGATGATGTCGCTCTGATATTCAAGGATGACATCAGGACGACATGAGAGATAACATAGGTTCTATGGAGAATGAGGTTGAATCCATTTGGGTGGAAATTAGAAATTCTAAGAAGAAAAAGTCACTGATAGGCATAGTCTATAGGCCACCAGATAATAACATCGCATAGAGGTGGGCATTAAAAAAACGTAATGCCTGTAAAAATGGTATGGCTATTATCATGAAGGAGTTTAATCTACATGTAGATTGGTCGAACCAGTTCAGTCAGAGTAGCCTTGAGGAAGAGTTCGTTTGAGTTATCTTTGATACCTTTCTTGAACAGTATGTAATGGAACCAACGAGGGGTCAAACTATCCTAGATCTGGTCCTGTGTAATGAGACAGGTATAATTAATGACCTCATCGTTAGGGATCCTCTTTGAAGGAGTGATCACTGTATGGTTGAATTTAGAATGCAGATAGAGAGTGTGAAGATAATCCAATACCAGGACGCTGTGCTTGAACAAGGAGGGGGCTATAATAGACTCAAGGAGGACCTGGCTAAAGTAGACTGGAAACAAAGATTTTATGGTGGGATAGTTGACGAGCAGTGGAGGACTTTCAAAACAATTTTTCAAAATGCTCAGCAAAAGTATAGTCAAGTGAAAAGGAAGGACTATAAGAAAATGGGCGATCTGCCCTGGGTGTGGACGGAAATAAGGGAGGCTATCAAATTGAAACAGAAGGCATACAAGGTGGCCAAAAACAGCGTGAAACTAGAAGACTGGGAAAACTTTAAAGTTCAACAGAAAGTCACAAAAAGAGAAATAAAGTAAAATAGAACATAAGAAAAAACCTAGTACAGAATATAAAGACAGATAGCAAAAGTTTCTCTAAATACATAAAATGAAAAAGATTGGTTAAAGTAAACATTAGTCCTTTAAAGGATGAGAAGGGGCATTTAATATGGGATATGATGAAATGGCTGAGGCATCGAACAGGTGTTTTGTAACGGTCTTCACAGTGGAGGACATTAATAGCATGCCAGTAATTGACAAAGAGACTAAGGTAGGTGAGGACCTGGAAACAATCATTATTACGGAAGAGCTAGTATTGGACAAGCTAATGGAGCTAAAGATAGACAAGTCTCCTGGTCCTGATGGAATGTATGCCAGGGCACTTACGGGCGGCACGGTGGCACAGTGGTTAGCACTGCAGCCTCACAGAGCCAGAGATCCGTGTTCAATTCCCACCTCAGGCGACTCTCTGTGTGGAGTTTGCACATTCTCCCCGTGTCTGCATGGGTTTCCTCCGGGTGCTCCGGTTTCCTCCCACAATCCAAAAATGTGCAGGTTAGGTGAATTGGCCGTGCTAAATTGCCCATAGTGTTAGATGTAGGGAAATGGGTCTGGGTGGGTTGCACTTCGGCAGGTCGGTATGGACTTGTTGGGACGAAGGGCCTATTTCCACACTGTAAGCCATTTACTCTAAAAGAGATGGCAGGAGAAATGGTAGGTGCACTGGCAGTAATTTTCGAAAATTCGCTGGACTCTGGGGCACTCCCAGCAGATTAGAAAACAGCTAATATGACACCACAGTTTAAAAAGAGATGGGCAGTTATAGACCTGTTAGATTAACCCCTGTAGTGGGGAAGATGCTTGAGTCTATTATTAAGGAAGAAATAGCAGGGCATCTCGATAGAAATTGTTCTATTGGACAGGCGCAGCATAGGTTCATGAAGACCAGGTCATACTTGACAGATTTTTTGGAATTCTATGAAGACATTTAAAGCAAGGTGGACAACAGGGACCTAGTGGACCTTGATTTCCAAAAGGCCTTCGACAAGGTGCTGCACAAGAGGCGGTTGCATAAGATAAGGATGCATGGCATTACGGGTAAAGTATTAGCATGGATAGAGGATTCGTTGACTAACAGAAAGCAAAGAGTGGGGATAAATGAATGCCGTTCTGGCCGGCACTCTATCTAGTGGTGTACCTCACTTTTCGGTGTTGGGCCCACAATAATTTATAATTTATATAAATGATTTGGAGTTGGGGTCCACGTGTAGGCTGTCAAAGTTTGCAGCTGACACTAAGATGAGTGGAAGAGCAAAGTATGCAGAGGACTGAACTTTGCAGAGGAACATAGATACTTTGAATGGACAAAGGTCTGTGGGATGGAATGCAATGTTAATAAATGTGAAGTCATCCATTTTGGTAGGAGTAGCAGTAAAAAATATTATTACTTGAATGGTAAACGTTGCAACATGCTACCATGCAGAGGGACCTGGGTGTCCTTGTGCATGAATCACAAAGGTAGGTCTGCAGGTACAACAAGTAATTAGGAAGGCAAATGGAATTTTGTCCTTCATTGTTGAAGGGATTGGGTTTAAAAACAGAGAGGTATTGTTGCAGCTGTACAAGGTGCGGGTGAGGCCACACCTGAAGTACTGTGCACAGTTGTGGTCTCCTTAGTTGAGAAAGAATATCCAGGCACTGGAGGGGGTGCAGAGGAGGTTCACTAAGTTGATTCCGGAGTTGAGGGGGTTGGCTTATGAGGAGAGTCTAAATAGATTGAGATTATATTCATTGGAATTCAGAAGAATGAACGGGGATCTTCTAGAAACATGTAAAATTATGAAGGGAATGGATAAGATAGATCTAGAGAGGATGTTTCCACTGGCAGGTGAAGCTAGAACAGGAGGGCATAACCTCAAGATTAGAGGGAGCAAGTTTAGGACTGAATTGAGAAGGAACCAAGAGATTGTTAATCTATGGAATTCCTTGCCCAGGGAAGTAGTTGACGCTGCTTCAGTGAATGTTTTTAAGGAATAATAAAAGAATTAAGGGATTCAGTGAGAGCACAGGTAGGTAGACCTGAGTCCACAAAAAGATCAGCCATGGTCTTGTTGAATGGTGGAGAAGGCTCGAAGGGCCGGAACGGCCTACTCCTGCTCCTATTTCTTAGTTCTTATGTCTACAATTTCCCACTTACTCTCTATCTTCCTTTTTTCAGTAGTGGGGTTAACTGAGCTACCCTCCAATCTGTAGGAACTGTTTCAGGTAGTGACCCACAATGCATTTACTATTTTTAGGGTCACTTTCTTAAGGATGATCAGGCCCTGGGGAATTTATTAGATGCCAATCCATCAATTTCTCCAATATTATTTCTGCCAACACAGATTGCTTCAGTTTCTCCCTCTCACTAAACTCTGCTCCCCAACACTTCTGGTACATCATTCATTCCTCCTTTGTGAAGTCAAGTGTGAGTTTAGTTTGTCAGCTATTTCGTTGTCAGTCATAATAAATTCCCCCGCTTCTGACATGATCTGTTTTCATCCAATCTTTTTCTCTTGATATGCTTTTAGAAACTTCTACAGTGTGTTCCTTTGTTTCCTGCAAGCTTATTCCCCTTCTTGATCAATCCATTGGTCCTCCTTTGCTGACTTCTAACCTATGCCCAATCCTCAAGTCTATTTTTATCTTGCCAATTTGCGTACTTTCTTTTTTATATTTAATACTATCTCTAACTTCACTCAGAAACCATGGTTAGACTACTATTCTTTTTGCACTTTTGCACGAGACAGGAATAAAGAGTTTTTGGTGTTCACCCATTTGTTCTCTCATGCAACCTTCTGCTGTATTTTAACATTTTATTTCTGATTACAGTTCTGATGGACATGCATTATTTTCCCTCCCAGGCAAGTAGATCCTTCCTGATTTCCGGTGCCAAAGCAATATTGTGACCAAGACTTTGGAAAGTTTTCCTTTTTTTATTCCGACTTCTGTAATGAAACCTAGCTTTTTTTTTGTCTACTTTCTAACCTTTAATTATTTGTGTAGCTAAACACAAACTTCTTTTTAATCCTCCACAATTCCTGCAGTCTCTCCAATAAGAAAGCATTCCAATTTATCTTCCCACCTTCCTACGTCAATTGTCATAGTTTTGCTCACTCAGTTAATCGATGTCCTTTTATAACCACTTGCTCCACCTACATAACTTGAGTTCTAATATCTTCAGTATTATAATGTATCTAAGAGTAAAAATCCAATTTCCACATGACATAGTGAAGTAGAAGCACACTGCTATTATACTTGATACTGAAAAATGTTGCCACAGGAGTTTTGAGGCTAGCTTGGTATTTTGTTCTTTGAGGATCGATAAATGTGTTTTCTGCCCATAAAGCAATCTATTGAAGAATGATTATTGTGCTGTGTATTGCATTGTATGCTTGAAAATCTTTTAAAGCTGACTTAAAATTAGCCCCTTAAAAAGTAAATGACACTTCGAATCTACGCTGGTGCAGTAAAATGGACTGAGTGAAGAATGATATGCCCACGTCACTTGTAACAGCAGAATTCTTAAATTATTGACTCACTTGTGATTTCCATCCTTTCTCCCTGCTGTCTATGTTTGAAAGTTATGAGTTAATTTGTCTGCTGTGATCAGTGTCTTTTGACTATCTCTTAACTGGCACATTGGTCACCAGTTCTCTTTTATTTCCATGCGTATGTGTGTGATAAAAGAGCTGCTTTACGGAGGGTCATTATTTCAAATTTGCAACTCAGAAAACTTTAAATTGGGGAGCAAACTGAATCAAACTGCTCAACATGATGAACTGACGTGAAATTCAAGCAAGTCATATCCAAAGTGCTGAGGTGTTGTGATAATTGAAGAAGTGGAAAACAAAGGAGTTGAAATGGACAGTAATTTGGAAAAGAAATTTAAAGGAGATGGAAAATACTGCAAGTTCTCTCTCCTCTCTCATAAATATGGGAACACTGCCATATATACAATATATAATGTACGTGTTACTGAACGATCTCACATTTCCTGGTTTGAATATTCCCTCCCAGAGAGAGTTGCCCTTCTTTGTCTTTGCTCCAGTTTAATGATCTGGATTAAAAGTTGGTAATGTGGGGACTGGGATTAGGTCACTGTTTTCATATTGATTCCTGGAGCAATTCTATTTCTCCTGCAATGTTCTTGAGAGGAGAGTCCTTTTAGTATTTGTGGCTCATCAGTCTAGTTAGTCCATACCCTTCCTTTTAGCCTCAATACATCATCCAACTATCTCCTAAATTACAGGTTTGCTGCCTCCACCACTCTATCCATGTCTTTATCACCCTTTGTGAAGAGAGTTTCCTGCTATTTCTACCATGTATTAGTAGTTTGAACCTGTGCCTCTTGCCTAGCTTTTTTATGTGTCTCTTCAGGATCACCTTTTGGGTATGCCTTTCCAAATTTGAAAAAAAGGTCAGTCCATATCTGCATTTTTTTATTCTTAACTCAGTTCTGTAATTTACTGGGTGAATTGTATGCCTTTTGCCTGCACCTCCCCCCCCCCCCCCCCCCCAATTTTGATAGAAATCAGACTTGTTTTATCACACTCTTTTTACAACCGTAGGAAATCCCAAAGTACGTTCAAGTCACTGAAGGACATTGGAAGTGTAATCAGCCTTATAGGAAAATGTGGCAAGGAGGTTTTGCACAGAGCGATCTCAACATAGCAGTATGAAATGGTAACATGTTAAAGACCTAGTAAATGGCTTTAATAATGATAGGAATTTAACATTTCCTAGGACTCATAAGAAAGCTCTTCTGTTTTTTAAAATAATACTATTTTGATTTTGCCTATGTCCCTGAAAGGCAGATGGAGCTTGGGTCCTCACCACAAAGATGAAACCTCCAACAGTGTAGGTTGGAGCCTGTTAGTTTGCTGCCTTATTAAAGTAACCCTCTTTGTTCATTTGCAGAGTCTCATCAGCCGCTTGGTGTGAAATGGAATATAATCTTCCATCTAGTCCCTGCCTAAAATAATTCCACTGCAAAGAAATAATGTAAACACAAGAAACCATGCTGAAGGTTCAGAATAGCCTTCTGCTATGGCTGCTGTCATTGACTGTGTGCCATGCTTGGAGATCAGATCTGCTTATAATTTTTTTTAGACTCCCTACAGTGTGGATACAGGCCCTTCGGCCCAACAAGTCCACACCGACCCTCTGAAGAGTAACCCATTTCCCTCTGATTAATGCACCTAACACTATTGGCAATTTAGCATGGCCAGTCCACCTAACCTGCACATCATTGTGATTGTGGGAGGAAACCCACGCAGACACAAGGGAGAATGTGCAAACTCCACACAGTCACCCAAGGCAGGAATCGAAGCCGGGTCCCTGGCGCTGTGAGGCTGCAGTGCTAACTACTGAGCCACCGTGCCACCCATAAAACAGGAGCATTAACATAGAACATTACAGTGCAGTACAGGCCCTTCAGTCCTCGATGTTGCGCTGACCTGTCATACCAATCTGAAGCCCATCTAAACTACACTATTCCATGTACGTCCATATGCTTGTCCAATGATGATTTAAATGTACTCAAAGTTGGCAAATCTACTAATGTTGCAGGCAAAGCATTCCATACCCTTACTACTCTCTGAGTGAAGCAACTACCTCTGACATCTGTCCTATATCTATCACCCCTCAATTTAAAGCTATGCCCCCTCGTGCTTGCCGTCACAATACTTGGAAACAGACTCTCCCTGTCCACCCTATCTAACCCTCTGATTATCTTACATGTCTCTATTAAGTCACATCTCAACCGTCTTCTCTATAACGACGAAAACAGCCTCAAGTCCCTCAGCTTTTCCTCATAAGACCTTCCCTCCATACCAGGCAACATCCTAGTAAATCTCCTCTGCACCTTTTCCAAAGCTTCCACATCCTCCTTATAATGCGGTGACCAGAACTGTACACAATACTCCAAGTACGGCCGCACCAGAGTTTTGTACAGCTGCAGCATAACCTTATGGTTCCGGAACTCGATCCCTCTATTAATAAAAGCTAAAACACTGTAAGCCTTCTTAACAACCCTGTCAACCTGGGTGGCAACTTTCAAGGATCTGTGTATGCTCATCGACACTACCAAGGATCTTACCACTTGCCCAGTACTTTGCATTCCGGTTACTCCAACCAAAGTGAATCACCTCTCACTTGTCCGCATTAAACTCCATTTGCCATCTCTCAGCCCAGCTCTGCCACTTATCTATGTCTCTCTGTAACCAACAACATCCTTTCTTACTATCCACAACTCCACCGATCTTAGTGTCATGTACAAATTTACTAACACAACCTTCTACACACTCATCCAGGTCATTCATAAAAATGAGGAGCAGCAGTGGACCCAACATCGACCCTTGTGGTACACCACTAGTAACTGGACTCCAGGATAAACATTTCCCATCAACCACCACTCTCTTTCTTCTTTCAGCTAGCCAATTACTCATCCAAACTGCTATGTCTCCCACAATCGCATTCCTCCACATTTTGTACAATAGCCTACTGTGAGGAACCTTATCAAACACTTTGCTGAAATCCATATACACCACATCAACCGGTTTACTCTCATCCACCTGTTTGGTCTCCTTCTCAAAGAACTCAATAAGATTTGTGAGGCACGACCTACCCTTCACAAAACCGTGCTGACTATCCCTAATCAAATTATTCTTTTCTAGATGATTATAAATCCAACTCTTATAACCTTTTCCGACACTTTACCAACAACTGAAGTAAGGCTCACTGGTCTATAATTACCAGGGTTGTCTCTACTCCCCTTCTTGAACAGGGGAACCATATTTGCTATCCTCCAGTCTTCTGGCACTATTTCTGTAGACAATGACAATTTAAAGATCAATGCCAAAGGCCCAGCAACCTCCTCCCTGGCTTCCCAGAGGATCCTAGGATAAATCCCATCCGGCCCAGGGAACTTATCTACTTTCACACTCTGCAGGGTTTCTAATACCTCTTCCTTGTGAACCTCAATCCAACCTAGTCTAGTAGCCTGTATCTCAGTATTCTCCTCGACAACATTGTTGTTTTCTACAGTGAATACTGTCGAAAACATGAGGCAGCAGTGGGAGTCGAACCCATGCCTCTGAGGAGGCTGCAACCTGAACCCAGTGTCTTAGACCACTCCACCATAGCCCGAGTAATTCTGGTTGCTCCTCTCTCAAAAACTGGGCTATGTCCTTAATTAAAAACAGTATTCCATTTGACCTTGGTGCAATGTAACCATACAAGATTTTGAATTTTTTTATCATGAATAGCTGATTGTCCCTTTTTTATATGAGCTTATCCAGTTTGGTCAGATTTTGGTCAATTTTCATTTGATGCAATGTCATTACTTGATCTGCACCCCACATTTCTACACCTACTAATTTTCTCACACTGTAACTTGCCTCAAAAATTCAAAAAACAACAAACACAATTTTCTGTGTGTTCTGATCTTTGCAAACTAGTTACTTTCATGATGCATAGCTTTTTGATCCTATCTAGATCTGAGCTTGAATCTCGAGCTAGACCTTGATAAAGGGGAAATGGAAGATGTAGTATTTGGATTTCCAGAAGGCATTTGATAAGGTGCCACGTAAAAGCATTATTGCAGAAGTTAGGTGCTCACATTATGACGGGGTTAATGCATTAGCATGGATTTTGAATTGATTGCCACAACTCACGATTAATAGGTCTTTTCAGGGTGGAAAGGCGTAACTAGTAGACTATTGCAAAGTTTGGTTCTCTGGCCCCAGTGATTTACTACACATATTCATAGCTTGGATGTGGGGGGGCAGAGTGTAATCCAGCCAAATTTGTTGACAATGCAAAAATAGTTGGGAAGGCATTTTACGATGAGGATATAAGAGAATATAGATAGGTTGAAGTGGGCAAAAATGGCTTTCAATGTTGAAAAGTAAAAGGTCATGCTTTGGTCGGAAGAATCAGAAGGCAGACTATTGCTGAAAAGGAGAGACTCCAAAAAAGTGCAGCACAGCAGGATCTGGGCATTTTTGTGCACGAAACAAAAGGTTAGCACATAGGTTCAGCGTCTAGTGAAGGAGGCAAATGGAATTTTGGCCTTTATTGCTAGGAGATTGGAGTTTGAAAATAAGGATGGGTTGTTACATCTGTCTTAGGGTGTTAGTGAGGCCACGTCTTAAGTATTGTGTACAGTTTTGGTCCCCATATATAAGGAAGAATATACTTGCTTTGGTGGCAGTTTAAAAGAGATTCACTCGAGTGATTTCTGGAATGAAGGGGTTGACCTTTCGAGAATTACTAAGCAGGTTAGGCTTTTATTTGTTTGACTTTAGACCATGGAGGTTGGATCTTGTGAACGCATATACAAGATTTTAAGAGAGCTTGATAGGGTAGATGTTAAGAAGATGTTTAAATTAGTGAAGGAATCATAAACTATGGGACGTAGTTACAAAATAAAGGGATATTCTTTAAAACTGAAATACAAAAGATTTTTCTCTGAGGGTAGTGAATGTCTTGAATTCCCCATCCCAGAGAGTTGTGGAGGCTAGATCACAAAGTATTTAAAGGAAATAGGTAACTTTTTGAAATATCGGAGTTGAGGGCAATGAGAAGCTGGCATGAAAGAGGAATTGAGGCCTGGAGCACATTAGCCACTATCCTATTAGCAAGGCAGGTTTCAACCAAATGACCTCTTTCTGCTCCTGTTTCATATGTTTTTTATGTTGTGTTCCTGATTCTCGATTTGTTATGATTTTATTTGTATCGCTTAGCTTTTCTCTACTTTTAAGCTATATTTAACCCCCTTATGTAGCCACTGCAGCTTCCTTTGTTTTGCTGCTATTCTCGCAATTGTCCATTGTTCCATCCTCCCTAATCATTAATAAGCCATCTGTGTGCCTAACAAGTGAACACTGGAAGGGACCTTTAAAACAAGATAGTTTTCGAAGAACAGCTAGTTTGATGAAGAAAAATGTGACGACTGCAAATGCTGGAGATTAGAGTCAAGAGTGTGGTGCTGGAAAAGCACAGCAGGTCACGCAGCATCCGAGGAACAGGAGAGTCGACATTCCTGATGAAGGGCTCTTGCCCAAAGCATTGATTCTCCTGCTCGTCCGATGCTGCCTGACCTGCTGTGCTTTTCCAGCACCACACTCTCGACTCTGATGAACGTATCTGCTCCTGCTATTTAGTGAAATCTGACGACGAATAGTTTGTATTTCTTTTAATGCAGAGACATCCCAATGCCCCTGGTCAGCTCTGGAGTGGAGCATGGGAACCTAAGAGAACTAGCCTTGGCCAGGATGAAAGATTGGGGAACTGAGGTAAAGTCTCAAAAGAAAATATACACTTTGTTCTAAAATAAAGGCATTTCATTCTGTCTGATCAAATTTGTTACAATGGACATGTAATGTGATTAACACAATAAAATATCCCAATCCAGTAAATAAATCTTTTAGTCTATGATAGATATCCAATAAGTTTGAGTTCTTAACAATCTTTATTTTTAAAAAAATTCAGCCTCCATCTAAACAGTTATACAGTGCAATTATATCTAGGCAGTGATGCTGCATGTTTGTATTATATCTCACAGAGACTGTGGAAAAAACATTTAATTATGAAGCGATTCTTCATAATTGAGCCTTAGAGATTTGACATTTTGTCCTGTATTATTCTCAGTGTCGCGATGTGCGAACGAGAGAGGTTGGAATCCAGGAAATTCATCACAAAGTGCGACCATATCAGGTAAGTGCAGTCCTCGCTATGAGTGTACTGAGTACATGCTTAGTACTTTTTTTGGTGGGGTCAGAGTGCCACACTTTACAATGCCCACATATTCCAGACTTTAAAAATGAGCCTTTCGATCTAAAACCTAGCTTTAAATATTTCATGGCATAAAAAATGTGTGGGTGAAGGTCCTTGCGTCCATTTAGTTCTTCTAGAAGCTTACAATCTCTTCTTCCACATGACAGCATCTTTTAGATTGTCATGACGGATTTACAGAATTGGTTGGTAATGAATGGTGCTCTGGTTTTGTTGGCTTTGTGAAGAATCACTGGGACTGTGTTCAAATGGCACGTGGTGAGGATGGTTAGA